>NC_090444.1:1341527315-1341827315 GCF_031143425.1 Pleurodeles waltl | reverse complement strand
GTGGCGGCGGTGTCCTTGGCAGCGGTGCTTGTGACGGCGGTGTCCTGTGAAGCGGTGCTTGTGGCGGCGGTGTCCTTGGCAGCGGTGCTGGTGGCGGCAGTGTCCTGTGAAGCAGTGCTGGTGGCGGCAGTGTCCTGTGAAGCAGTGCTGGTGGCGGCAGTGTCCTGTGAAGCAGTGCTGGTGGCGGCAGTGTCCTTGGCAGCGGTGCTGGTGGCGGTCTTGTCTGCGGTGCAGGTTTTTGGCGACTTGCCTGTCTTTCTGTTCCCCTTCCCCACCTTGGATGGTGGCGCAGCTGACTTCCCACTCCCAACTGTACTCCTGGGAGAGCCTTTGGTGGTAGATGTTTTGCCTTTCTCCCGCCGGGCGGTGGCCAACATTTTATGCTTCTGAGGTGGGGGACTGTCCGTGGTCTGGCTCCTTGGCACACTGGCTGCCCTGCTGCTTGGCGCACTCCAGAAGCCGGTTGCTGCTGGCACCACTGTTCCCGCTGATGTTGTGGCTGAGGTGCTAGGTTGGGACCTGGAACGGCGAGCCCTAAGGGACTGAAGGGGTGGGGGAGGTGAGGGGAAGAGGTCAAGGTTGGACAGGAAAAGTTTTTGGGATACACTGGGACTGGTAGACGGAGGGGGTTTGGGAGTGGAGGAAGAGGTAGTGGTTGTAGGAGGTGTACGTTTGGTGACTGTGGGTGAAAGTGCATGGGCTGGAGGTTGTCGTGAGGTGGATGGCTGTTGGGTGGGTGTGTGGCTGCATTTGTGTACCTTGGGAGGTGGGCTCACAGACACACTCGGAGAGGACACAGGGGATGTGTGAATGGTAGTGGGGGTCGTGAGTGCAAGTGAGCGGGGTGTGGTGATGGGTGTGCTGGTGATGGAGGTAGTGGCTGAAGATGTAGTGCATGCAGGTGTGAGTGGAGACGAGACAGGGAGGGAGGAGGGAGACGAGGAGGAGGGGACACAGTGGAGGCAGTGGATGTTGGTATGTGTGTATGGGTATGACGCTTGTGTGAGTGCCTGTGGGATGTGTGGTGCTTATGTTTGCCAGAGCTTCCCTCGTGTGTTGAGGTGGGTGCATGCTGGTCTGATGGAGTGCTTGGGATAGGCTGAGGTACAGGTATTTGGGTCTGGGTGGAGGAAGTTGGAGGGGGGAGGCTGGACACAGGGACAATGGCTGCCATCAGTGCTGAGGCCAGAATCTGAAAAGCTTGCTGTTGGGCTGCCTGACCAGAATGAATGCCCTCGAGGGATGCATTGGTCTGTTGCAACTGCCTCTCTACACCCTGGATGGCATTCAAAATGGTAGACTGCCCAACAGTGAGGGACCTGAAGAGGTCAATGGCCTCCTCACTGAGGGCAGCAGGGCTGACAGGGGCAGGGGCTGAGGTGCCTGGGGCGAAGGAGATGCCCACCCTCCTGGGTGAGCGGCCACGGGGCACACGCTGAGGGGCTGCTGGGAGGGCGGTGCTGGTAGGGGGGGGTGGCGGCTGTACCTGTAGATGCGGGGGCACAGAGGGGCCTGCCACCGCAAGGGAGCTCCCATCAGAGGAGGAGTCTGTGTCACTGGTCTCAGCTCCTGTCCCCGCCGTGGAGCTCCCCTCGCCCTCCGTCCCACTGGTGGCTTCAGACTCCGTTGTATCGCCCTCCAGGGCCATGTGGGATGCCGCTACCTCCTGCTCCAGTGCCACTGCTCCTCCACCTGATGATCCTAATGCACACAAGAACAGGGAGACCACAAAAAGGGGGGGGGGAGACAGAAGAAAGACATGTTGAATGCATGCAATACCGCTACCTTTGGCGGACACTACAGACACAGAAGCCCCCTGCACTACTCCGTGCACTTTGAGTTCCCTAATTAATCACAGGGACATGGGGTACAAGGCCTATGCCCTATTGCTGCACACATGGAAGTCACAGGAGCCTGACTAGGTGTAATTGGCTCTGAACACAGGTGGGGTGGGGTGCCACATGGCCTGCCTTACGAAGGGACCTTGCCTACTAAACTAGCCCTGGCCTAGGGGAACCCACAGACCACCTCCCCCACCCAGACACCTCCAATGTGCGCTGAATCAGCTGAATGAGAGTGTACTCACCCCCTTGTAGCTGCTGTGGTGCCCTCAAGCACCCATCCAACTCTGGAACATCAGGGGGGTCATGGTGCGACAGGCACCCCGCCCACGTTGGGAGGCCATCCCCAGCTGGGCCTCCACCGTCTTCTTGCTCCAGCGGCGAATGTCCTCCCATCTTTTCTGGCAGTGGGTGCTCTGTCCGTGGTGGACCCCCAGGGTCTGGACTTCCTTGGCGATGGCACGCCAAATATCCTTCTTCTGGTGGGTGCTGACCTACAGGGATGGTACAGGGGAAAAGTAGAAGATATAACCGTCCGCACCATCACAGTCATTGGCCCGCATTCCTACCCTTGCCATGACGCACATACACTCACCGTCGTTTCATGCACGCCTCATTATCCTCCCCCCCATCTTCCATCCACACCACTCCACACAGGCATTGCCCATTCGGCATGCTCACAGTGTACTTACCTGTTTGTCTGGAGGACCGTAGAGTAGCGTGTACTGGGGGAGGACCCCATCCACTAGTTTCTCCAACTCCTCCGTAGTGAAGGTGGGGGCCCTTTCCCCAGACACATAAGCCATTGTCTCTTCCAGACTGAGGTCACAGCAGCACTTGCAGTGTAGGTCCTCTCCTGTCGAAGATCAGGTATCAAGTGAGTGAACAGAGAGAAAATGGCAGTGACGTCCGCGGCGGTGCGTACCATGTTAACCAATGCAGGATTGCGCTGCGGTCTTTGACCGCCTACCGCGACGGTGTACAACGCCAGCGCAGTTACCTCATATCCCCTTGTCCCACATTACATGTCAGGCAGCTGCCATTTCAGGGGGCCACATGGCATTAATTTTAAATGTGTCACACATATCTAGGCCTTGCATACACACTAATACAGGCACATAGTGGATTAAAAAAATTGTGGAATAAAGTTGTGTTTTCGTACATCAGTGTTGGCTGACTCTCTGCTCGCTGTTCTCCTCCATAGAGCACGTCCGCTGGGGCAGGTGAGGAGATGGCGGCATCCTCCGGTGTAAAGACCGCTGGTGGACCTTTCGACAATGGAGGAGCAACATGTAATTGTCACCTACAGACTGGACCGTGCCACAATCCAGGAACTGTGTGCCCAGTTGGAGCCAGACCTGATGTCAGCTATCCGCCATCCCACAGGAATCCCCCCTCTAGTGCAGGTGCTGTCAGTACTCCATTTCCTGGCCAGTGGGTCTTTTCAAACAACAGTGGCCATTGCATCAGGGATGTCCCAGCCTATGTTCTCCAACGTGTTGTCTGCCCTGCTGAAACATATGCGCAGCTACATCGTTTTCCCTCAGGTGGAGGATTTGCCTACAGTGAAAGGTGACTTCTATGCCCTGGGACATATCCCCAACATCATAGGTGCCATTGATGGGACACATGTGGCCTTGGTCCCCCCCGCAGGAGTGAACAGGTGTACAGAAACCGGAAGAGTTACCATTCTATGAATGTGCAGATGGTGTGTTTGGCCGACCAGTACATTTCCCATGTGAATGCCAAGTTTCCTGGCTCAGTGCATGACGCTTACATTCTGAGGAATAGGAGCATCCCTTATGTGATGGGGCAACTCCAGAGGCACCGTGCGTGGCTATTAGGTGAGGACATGGACCCTATACAGTGTGACTAGGTGTCTGGGTCTGGGGATGTCTCTAAGAGTTAGTGTGTGTCTAACAGTTGTCCTTCGACATTTGCAGGTGAATCTGGTTACCCCAACCTGTCATGGCTACTGACCCCAGTGAGGAATCCCAGGACAAGGGCAAAGGAACGCTACAGTGAGGGCCATGGGTGAACTAGGAAGGTTATAGAGAGGACCTTCGGCCTCCTGAAGGCCAGGTTCCGGTGCCTCCATATGACAGGTGGTTCCCTATTCTACTCACCAAAGAAGGTGTGCCAGATCATCGTGGCCTCCTGTATGCTTTACAACTTGGCTTTGCGACAACAGGTGCCTTTTCTGCAGAAGGATGATCCAGATGTAGGGGTTGTGGCAGCTGTGGAGCCTGTAGACAGTGAAGACGAGGAAGCAGAAGAAGAGGATATCGACAACAGAAACACAGTGATTCATCAATACTTCCAGTGAGACACAGGTAAGAAGACATCACTGCCTTCTACATCTGATACCCTTGTTCTACCTCTCATCTGTCTGTCACTTTCACCCAGTGTATGGACCCTGAGTTGTCACTTTCCCTTTCAATTTCACAGATGTGGGTCCAACTGTGTGACATCTGCTTTGTTTCCGCATGGACTAGAGCTGTGTGACGTAGGTATGTTGACAATACAATGAATATAGCAGTTTTCGACAGTTATTGCAAATACACATTTTCGAAAGCACAGACTGACTCCAGATAGTTTTGTGCTTTAAGGGTGTTTAATTAAGTTTAATTAAGTGCTAAATATTGGAGGGTGGTGTAAAATGGTCAGGGGTGATGGTGGAGGAATGTCCATGGCAGAGTCCAGTCTATTAGTCTCACAGGTGCATTGTCCAAAGGGGCATAGGAAGTGGAGCTGGGGAAGTTGATGGATGGACAGGGTAACAAAGTGGGACAGAAGGATGACAATCAGGGTGGTCAAATTTTTTGGTGGGGTCTTGGCATTGCTCTTTCTTTGTCCTGGATCTCAGGGACCGTTTGCAGGGTGGTTCTCCATCTGCAGGGGGTGGGGTGCTGGTGTCGTGGTCCTGTGGTGGTGCCTCCTGTCCACTAGCGCCAGCGGAGGTGGTGGGCAGTTCATCGTCCAGGCTAGTGTCAGGGGCCCCTTGTTGTGCCACAATGTCCCTCCCCTGATGTTGACGAGTTCCTTCAGCACTCCCACAATGGTGCCCAGGGTGGTATTGATGGATTTGAGTTCCTCCCTAAACCCCAAATACTGTTCCTCCTGCAGCCGCTGGGTCTCCTGAAACTTGGCCAGTACCGTTGCCATCGTCTCCTGGGAATGGTGGTAAGCTCCCATGATGTTGGAGAGGGCCTTGTGGAGAGTGGGTTCCCTGGGCCTGTCATCCCCCTGTCGCACAGCAGCCCGCCCAGTTCCCGTGTGTTCCTGGGCCTCTGTCCCCTGAACGGTGTGCCCACTGCCACTGCCCCCAGGTCCCTGGTGTTGTTGGGGTGGTGGGTTAGCCTGGGTTCCCTGTAGTGGTGGACACACTGCTGCTTGACGTGTCCTGGGAACAGAGGTATGGGCCCGCTGGGTGGGTGCTGTGCTGGTATTTCCAGAGGGGGAAGGATCTGTTGTGGCTTGTACCAGTGTGAGGTGAACCGACTGTCGTGAGGTCCCAGATGGGCCGGGCTGGTCATCTAGATCCAGTTGGACAGAGCTGATGTCATTACTGTGAGCCTCTTCTGTGGGGGGAGTGGACATGTCTGGCACCTCCTGTCCGGTGACATTGGGTAGGGGTCCTGCATGGGTGTAAAGGCATGATTATTGCATCTGTGTGTGCCATGGTGTGCAATGGGTGGGTGACCCTGTACCCCAGTGCTTGCATTCTTGGGTAGGAGCTTGTGTGCTAAATGTTTAGGGGTGTGTGTGGGTATGTGCAGTGGCCATGCATTGGTGATGTGTGTCCATGCTTTGGTGTTGCATGCATGGCTTGGTGTTGGGATGGGTGGGTTGGGATAGAGGGACATATGTGAGGAGTTGGAGTGATGGGGGTAAGGGTGGGGGTATGTGATAGCATGCAGGTAGGGTGGGGGGTGAAGTAGTGAAAGATTTGCCTTACCAGAGCCCATTCCTCCAGCTACTCCTACGTGGCCCTCAGGATGCAGTATAGCCAAGACCTGCTCCTCCCATGGTAATAGTTGTGGGGGAGGAGGTGGGGGTCCGCCGCCAGTCCTCTGAACCGCAATGTGGTGTCTTGAGACCACGGAACGCACCTCCCCCCGTAGGTCGTTCCACCTCTTCCTGATGTCATCCCTAGTTCTTGGGTGCTGTCTGTACTGCCATTTGTTGAATTTTGTTTTGACCAATGACTTTGTGTTTCACCACTGCGCATATTAGTTGCTCAATGTTCACCAGTAGCACATGGTATGTTTTGTTCAGTTGAGCCGCCTATGGGCTTTGACATGGCATTAGCCATTACTTTCTGTATTCAGTTTAGCCGCCTATGGGCTTTGACATTGCATTAGTCATTACATTCTGTATTCTGCCTATTGGCTTTGACATGGCATTAGCCATTACTTTCTGTATTCAGTTGAGCCGCCTATGGGCTTTGACATTGCATTAGCCATTACATTCTGTATTCTGCCTATTGGCTTTGACATGATGTATTCAGTTTAGCTGCCTATTGACTTTGACATGCTATTAGATATTCTGCCTATTGACTTTGACATGATATTATATATTGCATTTTGTATTCAGCTTAACTGCCTATTGGCCTTGACATGATATTAGACATTGCATTTTGTATTCAGCTCCGCTGCCTATTGGCTTTGACATGATATTATACATTGCATTTTATATTCAGCTCAGCTGCCTATGGGCTTTGACATGATATTATACATTGCATTTTGTATTCAGCTCAGCTGCCTATTGGCTTTGACATGACACTAGACATTGCATTTGATATTTAGGTTAGCTGCCTATTGCCTTTAACATGACATTGCATTTGATATTTAGGTTAGCTGCCCATTGCCTTTAACGTGGAGTTAGACATTGCAGTTGAGAATCCAAGCTCTATTTTTCCAAGCTGTGTTTTTGCACCAGAGAACCAAGATGTTTTTCTCACAGTAGACTAGACCTGATAAGAGAGAGTACATGGGTGTTGTTTTTTCTTCGCTTGAGCTTGGGAACGGGAGTAGTCTTGGAGACCTGGCCAGTCTCCAAAAGGCTTGCTCAGTTTCCCAGGTCTGAGAGGAGGGGGCACACCTTTGTAACGAATGTAACAGGCTGCAGAGGGTCAGATTCGAATCTGCCGGACCTCGTGCTGGAGCTTGGCGCCAGCTGCCAGCAATCCCGTGTGGGTAGATGAATCGCTCTTTCTCGCGGCTGACAGGGGTCCTCAGCTTGCAGACCTTAGAAAGATGAAGCTGTGAATAGTTCCCACACGGTGAAGTATTTGTTTTGCTTTGCATTCAATATCTTATAAATATAACCTGCTGTGTATATTGCAAACTGATATATTTTGTTTGATTAACGCGGACTTGAAAGCTACTAATTCGTCATTCATAAAAATTGTGGTTGGGGAAGAATTAACAACAATAAAAGTCTTCTTTGACCTCAGAAGTGCATTTCTAGTGGTTTATGTATGTGCTTAGAAACTAGATAAGAGGAAAGCACTACAATTGGTACCAGGAGTCGTGGGGTTGGTCATTAAGAGGTGATTAAGAAGGGGTTTGACGAGTTAGTAGATTTCTAAGTGCACACTTTAAAAGTGTAATTGTTTTTGTTGTTTGGAGAATTACAGAAATTGTTCTGTTTGGAGAATCACAGTAGCACGGCAGACCATGTCTGAGAATACATGTGTTGATGAACTGCCTGATGGTGCTAAGAAAAACTGTGAATTGTTTTCTGTTTGGGGAATTACAGAAGAAAATGCATGTGTAGCTAAAAGGCCTGATAATGTTTTGAGAAATAATTTCCGTTGTATATATGTAGAAAAAGTGTGTTTTGGAAGTAATGATGACAGAAAGGTCTGGATACCTTTATCTGCTTACAGAGAAATGCAGGAGAAACGTAGGAAGTTGGAACATGACAATAGGAATTTACGTGAGCAAATTAGCCCAACTGAAAGTTATAAAAGGGCTGTTTTTGAAGAATCTTTCTTGTCCCATTCCAGTAATGAGGGGGTTAAGACAGCTCCGAGCTGCTTTGAGTTTCAGTGTGAGCCAGGGTTTTTGGCAGACAAAATGCATTCCTTAACTGATAACACGGGTTTGGCAAATGAAATAATGCAGACTTTAGGTTTCTGCGCAGTGCAAGAAGGAAATACTTATGTACATTTAAATGAAGAACAAGGAAAGAAAATAGTGCCCCTAGCTAGAATCATACAATGGATCTGGTACTTGCAAGACAGGGCTAGAGTACCACAGGTAAAATAATTACCGGTGAAGTTGTGTGCACCATTTGAATTTGTGTCTACTGAAGATAAAAAGCATGTTTGTTTTACTAATGATTCATTGACTGAAATGTTGTTTTCTGGCACAGCAGAAGGAACAGCGTTGTATAATGTGTGTCAGATTTTAAAGCAAGAGCTACGTGAGATGTGTCATTTTTACGCTGATTTTTGGTTCTTTGGTAATGTTTTAGCCACATGGCTTGTACCTAACTGGTTCAATTACCTTGCAGGTGTTAATGAGAAAAATTCAGAGAGAGAAGTGTTCACCCAGAACAATGCCTTAGTGGGGATGGCTAAGTGGGTGCCCCAGAAATGTGAACAGCTGAGAGAAAAAGCCACTTACAGGTGGGCAGAGATGAGAGAGATGCACATTCCCCTAGATTTGATAAAAACTGTGCAGCACGCACAAAAGCAATCTGTCATGCAAGCAGTCACAGAGCAGTTGGGGAGAGGAAAGTTACCAGAACAGAAATGGCAAATTGATCAGGTTTTAGGGAGAGTGATTGCTGCAAATTACCAAAGAAAAATCGAAATTATGCTGATACCTAGAAAAGAATCTGATTCATTCATACAAATTGGAGACAGAATGGCCCAAATTGACAAAAGTGCAGTGAATGGAGGTTTGGTAAAGAAGGAATCTGCCCCAGCCCTTCTGACAGTGCAAGAAAAGGGAAGCTGTGGCGCAGCAGATAAAAACCTCAGTGCTGATGTGTGGGCTGAAGCCCCAAGTGATCCTCCAGAACCTGCAGAAAATATAACAAAGGGCCTCAAAAACGTCCTGCTGATAATAAAACAGGGAAAGAAAGAGAAAGGGTGCAGTTTAAATGAAAAATGTTATTTGCAAGAAAAGTCATACTTGTTTCTTTTGCAGATCCTACCACGTTTCGCCACTGTCCCTGAGTGTGCTGTGTGGTCCCCCTTCCGGTGTGTGCGTGTGGGGTCGGGGAAGGGACCGAATCCCCAACCTGAACCTGGCTGAGTAAAGTGCCAGCACCATGGATCCATTTTGCGCAAACTGCGCCTTCAGTTCAAGTTCAACTTGTTTGCTGTGGGTTTTTTTGTTTTTTTCCCTTCTCGTATGGAACTCTGACTTTTGCTTATCTTCCAGCAAACCTTTCAGGTGGACCGTGCACCTTTACATGAGCAGAACTCATGTCACATCAAATTGCTAACACTGTTGAATTAGAGACTCATTCAGAAAAAAAATTGCCCAGTCTTTTCTATGTAGATGTATCTGATGTGAAAGGTTATGAAATCAATGTGTTAATTCACTTCTATTGCTTTACAGGGATTGCTTTGATCATTCTGATAATGTTTTTTTGTTTGTGCTGATGTTTTTTTGTTTTTGTTTGAAACAAGAGATATGTGAAACAAAAATTAATTGGTCAAAGGGCGGAATGTACTGCCATTTGTTGAATTTTGTTTTGACCAATGACTTTGTGTTTCACCACTGCGCATATTAGTTGCTCAATGTTCACCAGTAGCACATGGTATGTTTTGTTCAGTTGAGCCGCCTATGGGCTTTGACATGGCATTAGCCATCACTTTCTGTATTCAGTTTAGCCGCCTATGGGCTTTGACATTGCATTAGTCATTACATTCTGTATTCTGCCTATTGGCTTTGACATGGCATTAGCCATTACTTTCTGTATTCAGTTGAGCCGCCTATGGGCTTTGACATTGCATTAGCCATTACATTCTGTATTCTGCCTATTGGCTTTGACATGATGTATTCAGTTTAGCTGCCTATTGACTTTGACATGCTATTAGATATTCTGCCTATTGACTTTGACATGATATTATATATTGCATTTTGTATTCAGCTTAACTGCCTATTGGCCTTGACATGATATTAGACATTGCATTTTGTATTCAGCTCCGCTGCCTATTGGCTTTGACATGATATTATACATTGCATTTTATATTCAGCTCAGCTGCCTATGGGCTTTGACATGATATTATACATTGCATTTTGTATTCAGCTCAGCTGCCTATTGGCTTTGACATGACACTAGACATTGCATTTGATATTTAGGTTAGCTGCCTATTGCCTTTAACATGACATTGCATTTGATATTTAGGTTAGCTGCCCATTGCCTTTAACGTGGAGTTAGACATTGCAGTTGAGAATCCAAGCTGTATTTTTCCAAGCTGTGTTTTTGCACCAGAGAACCAAGATGTTTTTCTCACAGTAGACTAGACCTGATAAGAGAGAGTACATGGGTGTTGTTTTTTCTTCGCTTGAGCTTGGGAACGGGAGTAGTCTTGGAGACCTGGCCAGTCTCCAAAAGGCTTGCTCAGTTTCCCAGGTCTGAGAGGAGGGGGCACACCTTTGTAACGAATGTAACAGGCTGCAGAGGGTCAGATTCGAATCTGCCGGACCTCGTGCTGAAGCTTGGCGCCAGCTGGCAGCAATCCCGTGTGGGTAGATGAATCTCTCTTTCTCGCGGCTGACAGGGGTCCTCAGCTTGCAGACCTTAGAAAGATGAAGCTGTGAATAGTTCCCACACGGTGAAGTATTTGTTTTGCTTTGCATTCAATATCTTATAAATATAACCTGCTGTGTATATTGCAAACTGATATATTTTGTTTGATTAACGCGGACTTGAAAGCTACTAATTCGTCATTCATAAAAATTGTGGTTGGGGAAGAATTAACAACAATAAAAGTCTTCTTTGACCTCAGAAGTGCATTTCTAGTGGTTTATGTATGTGCTTAGAAACTAGATAAGAGGAAAGCACTACACTGTCCCACTGCATTGACCCTGCCCACGATTCTGCACCATAGCTCCATCTTCCTAGCTATGGTGGTGTGCTGCACCTGTGATCCGAATAGCTGTGGCTCTACCTGGATGATTTCCTCCACCATGACCCTGAGCTCCTCCTCAGAGAACCTGGGTGTCTTTGCAGTGCCATGGGGTGTGCGGGTGATGTGTGGGGTGGTGTGTGTAGTGATAAGTGGGTTGATGTTTAGGGGTGTGTGGTGTTTTTTGCGTGGATGTTGTGTGAGTGATGGTGTTGAGTGCCTGTGGATGCTAATTTGTAGATGGTGGTGTCTCTCTCTGGCCTTATTTAGCAATTGTGGTCATAAGGGTTTGTAGGTGATGTGAGTGTGTGTGTGTTTTATATTGTATTGGGTGTGTGGGAGTGGTGTGTGTATATGTATCAGGTGTGTGTATTTGGAATTGTCCAATGTGGTAGTGTTTTGTAAATGTGTGTGTATTTTGAGCGTGGCGGTGTGTACCGCCAATGGAATACCGCGGTTGAAAGAGCACCACTTGGATTCGTGGGTTGTGATGGTGTGGGCGTATTCCTGTTGGCGTGAAGGTGGAGGTTTTGTTATCACCAGTTCATCACTGACCTTTGGTGTGGCGGACTTGTGTGGGTGTCTAAATTTTGGCAGATTCCGAGCTGTGGGTCGTAATAGCTGTGGCGGAATTCCGCGGCCCTGGCGGTGTGTTGGCGATCTTCTGCACGGCAGTAAGCGGCATTTACCGCCAATGTTGTAATGACCCCCTTAATGCCTAGGCAATCTCATTTGATAGGACACATTACCTACATCATGTCATGTCATGTCACTACTACTCATACCTGTGCGCCAACCCTCACACCTACAGCAAAAGCTATGTTGGACTGCACTACTAGACTCATCCCCAAGATGCTAAATAATGCCCTCTTAAGCTGCCACAGCATGCCCTGGGTGCACTATCAATACTATGCCTGAATACACATCTTACCTCTCCATTCACCCATCACCCATCACCCATTGGATGTGAAGCTGTCACAACAGAACACTGCAGGCCTCTACAGTGACAACACCCGATTAGACCATGTCCTTTGGATTATATCCATGGCAATGAAGAAAACTCCACTCACTGAGTACACACCACCTACCTCTCCTTACACATGGCTGGCCACTCAGTATGGTGCTGCCATTATGGAGGACAATGCAGATATTGCCAATGCCAGTCAGATACCTAAACACTTCACATCAGATGTGTACTGTGTGAATGTGTGGTTTAGCCATTTGAGTAGTCAGACCCCATCACAGTGCCAGAGCTGCTGGCACAAAACACATATATCACCACTCAACAAACTGCTAAGTGCATTCACAATGTACCATGTACCACATTTAAATCAAATTGCCACATCCACTGAGTGCACTGTCACAACAGATGTACCTCTGGAACACACATACCTTATCATGGACCACTTCCCATGCCACCACACCTGCAATTTCACCAGTTGTACAACTCACCATGACAACTCTCACACTCCATACAACAATTGCCAAATCCTTTCACTGAGGCCAGATGACACACGTCTCAAGTGGCAATTCTTTTGCATGCATTATGCAAACATGGACAAACACCACTGTCAATACTCCTAAGACACATCCCACTACCACATAAGCAGCCTGTGGAGACTGATTGCAACAATTCAGTCACATAAACACCCCATGTGTCATACAATACCCAAACCACTCCTAATCTGCCACAACCTAATAGCAAAGTCAAGCTAAGAGAGTCACAGTCAGTCAGCAATGCAGTAGAAGACAAGCTAGGGCTGTCATACATGCCATATGTACACCATGGTGACACATCAGGGTACCACCACCAGTACCAACCCATAGCTAGGAGGGCCACATCCCCACAAGTTTGGCTCCTAGGAATGCAACATCTGGGCAATCAGACCACATCAAATCTACATGTATCAGTATTCCAGGTTGCCTACCTACACATACCCTACAGTCAGCAGATCACCTATATATGCCTAGTAAGTTCCCAGGCCATTACTACTGTCCCATAAAGGCCTGTTCTGTGGTGGAACTGTGATTCCAGCCCCACAATCTGTCCATCCCACAAACAGTACATGATTCACATGGTCCCAGTGATGAAAGGACAGTCACACAGTTGCATATACAGATAGTCTACACTGATGGCAGTGGACTAACACCTCAGAGCCACTAATGCAGATGAAGGGAGCTTCTCATACACAATGCTTGGGTGCTACTGACACTGACGTCCATCGTATGGGCAGGATGGAGTCACACATGTGTATATGTCAATTATGCTTCTCCATATTATTACAGATAGGGAGAAACATGGAATAGGGAGTTGTTAATCCACTGACAGTAATCATGGGGACACATCTACAAAATATACTCTGCCAGGCTGCTTATTGCCAATTTCCAATTGTTGATACACATGTAGCATTAACTACAATGGCACTTTGCCAGCACTGAGGCACACAATTCCAATTAAGGCCAGGCAAGTCCCAGGATCCAGTCAATACTCACCCCCTTGTGGCTGCTGTGCTACGCTCAAACACCCATCCACCTCAGGGTAGGCCACTGCCAAAATGTGGGACATTTAGGGGGGTCAGGGTCTGGCGGGCACACCCCCTCGTTGGGAGGATATTTCCAGCTGGGCTTCCACAGTCTTCCGGGCCCAGCGTCTCAGGTCCTCCCACTGTTTGTGACAATGGGTGCTCCGCCATGCATGGACCACCAGGGTCCTCACTTGCTTGGCGATGACATGCTAAATCCCCTTCTTCTGATGGGCATTTGACCTGCATGGGTGACACAGACAGAAGGAGAAAGTCATGTACACTGGTCCCATACCAACAGCAGTTCACTCTTAACAGCAGACCCATCCCATGCCCACACATACCCACCTCATGGTTCACACACCTAACCTCCATACTCCCTGCATGCATGTTCTCCCTGACCAGTATGCCATTCAGCCTCACATACCCCCCTATCACACATGTAGTTGGCATTAGGCTCAACTGCTACTCTGGTGCCCCACACAGCTGTCCATACAGGGGTAGGACCCCTTCTGCCAGCCTCTCCAACTCTTCTTGGGTGAAGGCAGAGGCCCTCTCATCTGCAGGATGTGGCATGATGGCTCCCAGACACTGTACACAGCAGCTCACATAATGGAGGTCTTGCTTGCTTGAGTGACAGGAGTCAAGTAAGCAAGGTGACAGAAAATGTCAGTCAGGCCCATCGCGTACAGCACCGTCACCACCGTAGGTGATTGCCATTGGCCCCAGTCCCCCATAGGCAGCAATGTAAACCAATGAGGAGTTGTATGGCAGTTGCCACTGCCTACCGCCATGATGACATACACCGGTGGACTTAGGTAACTTCCATCTGTCTTGTGCAGCAGGACAGCTAGCTGCCATTTTAAGCACATATCATGCTTTGATGCAGCAAAATAAGTGCATCATACACCTCTTTCAACAGTATGCTGAGTAGGCCTCAGTTGTGCCATCATGGTTTGGCACATACATGTGACATGCATGTGACATGCATGGCACAGTGACTTTATGTGGCTGCCTGTATAATGACCAGCATGACCAGTTACAAATCGGCAAATTGGCCCTGTCACTGTTTTGGTAAATGGCATGACTACATACATACTCAGTGCAGGAGAGGTCAGTGTACCACATATGGAACATGACATGTGATGTATGACAGAAACAATAGATCAGGGGCAGCAATGTGCATCAAGGGTGGAGTCGATGCTGCTTCAGCATGCCCAATATAGTATGTGTCAGCAGCGTGCGGCATGTCTACATTGTTAGGTGTGTGCTATTTTGATATGTTCTCCTAATATGTGTGGTATCCATTTCACACTGTACATTCATTCCTCTCTAGCCTAGATACCCTGTCATGAGGATTTTGAGACATGTACCAGTGTACCATACGCTAGTGGACCTTGCAACCCTGGAGGAGAGGCATATAATTCAGACCTATTGTCTGAATCGTCAGACCATCATGGATCTATGTACCCAGTTGGAGAAAGATCTATGGCCTGCCATTCATAATCCCCATGCCATCCCTCCCACAGTTCAATCCCTGTCAGTGCTACACTTTCTTGCCACAGGATCCTTTCAGATTACAGTGGGATGTCTCAGCACATGTTCAGTCTTTTGTTGAAAGATGCACTGTGTGCTTTCATGAAACACCTGGACAGCTACATCAGGCTCCCCCAACAAGGGGATTTGGCCTATGCGAAGGCAGACTTCTATGATGGGGGTCATAGATGGCACCCATGTAGCTTTAGTCCCTTCCTAGTGCCAAAGAACAGGTGTATAGGAACCGCAAAAACTACCACTCCATCAATATGCAGGTTGTGTGTGTGGCAGACCAATACATCTCCCAAGTGACAGCCAGGTTTCCTGGATCAGTGCATGATTCCTACATTCTTAGGAACAGCAATATCCCCCACATGATGGCAAAACTACAGAGAGAGAAGGATTGGCTCATTGATACGTATGCTTTTAGATGTGCGTCTCTTTTATGGCACCTGTCATCACATTCTTCCCTGTGTCCGTACCTGTATTGTAACATGTCCTACCTCTGTGCACACTGGTGACTCAGGCCATCCTAACCTTCCCTGGCTGTTAACATCAGTGAGGTACCCTGCCACTGAAGGGGAACTCCGTTTCAATAAGGCCCACGGCAGGACGAGGTGTGTGTAATATAAAAACATTTGGCCTCCTGAAGTCCAGATTCAGGTGCCTGCACGTCTCTGGAGGTGCCTTTCTCTACAGTCCCCAAAAGGTATGCCAGATCATAGCGCCTGCTGCATGCTCCACAATCTGGTCCTGAGATGTCAGACACCCTTACAAGGTGTTGAGGAGGCAGCAGGACCTGTGGCTGGTAAAGCAGATGTGGAAAGTGATAAGATGATGAAGGTGCAGCTGACTCCAGGGAGGAGCTCATCAATCAGTACTTCCAGTAGCATACAGGTGTGTGTATTTGCATGTGTACTATTACAACATAGTTTGCTGTCATTGGCACTCCTGATTTAGTTTATCAGCGGTAGTGTACTGTGTACCTATCCCTATGTGTGCATTGTGGGGGATGACTGAATTATTGTGAGGTGCTGTCTGTAAGTGTATAATCTCTACCATGTGTACTCTCTGCAGGTTGCAAGATTCACATCTCCTATGGACAGGCTTGCATTATGGTTTGTGTCCTGCATTCTCCTGTTCTCATGTCACATCTGTTGTGGCCTGTTTAGATGGCTATCTGCACTGGACACGACAACTAGGGACTGCATATGTGCTCTGTGTGGTGCCATGCCTACAATCCTGATGGTAGTCTCTGTCATTTTTTTTTTCAGGTTGTATATTTGAATTTACTCTGGTGTGTGACTGTACTAGTGACTCCCTAACATCTACCCTGGGACTTATCTGTTGTAATGTGTCTCCTGCAGAGGATGCCTCCCTCTGCAGTCCATTGCACTGCCTGTTGGATTATGGTGCCATACCCATATGACATTTTGCAGACCAATACATTTGTATGTGTACAAATAAAGACACAAAATCAGTAGGTGTGATCTATAGTGTTTATTGTGAATAGAGCGGCAAACAGGTGATGAGTGGCGTCATGGTAGATAGAATCCTCAGTTTAGGTGGCACAGCTGTAGGTAGCACAGGTCCAGTGTCCATGGGTCACTGGAAAATGGAGTAATGTAATTGAACAGTCAACAGGGTGTCCCAGTGGCACACAAGGGTAGTACTCAGGAGAGGGTCACTTCGTGGCAGTGGATCTGTTCCTATGTGATGGTTCACATGACAGGTTTGCCCTGTTAGCTGGTGGGCATTTTGACTCGGTATGTGTGGTTGGGAATGACTGTACATTGCAGCATGGTGTCCAAATGGGAGGAAGGGGGTTGTGTGTGCAAGGTTTTTTGTCCTGCCTGTGCCTGTTGGGCATGGTCTATACCTTCTTACTTTAGAGGCCAGGATTAGTCCATTTCAGGGTACTAGGCCTGGATTAGTGTCCCTAAGGATTGGTGACAGTGCTGTGTCTGTGTTTGGGCTAGTTTGGCATTATGTAGTGCCATTGCATTGCTGTCATTGCCATGTAGTGGTCCTCAGTCGGAGCATCCAGTTGTTGTACCTAGTGCAATTGACATGCATATTGCAGGTTTTGTTGTGGATGGAGTAGTGCATTGTGGGAGTCGTAGTGATTGTACTTGGCAGTGCTATCCGTGCACTTGGCAGGGAGTGTGTGAGCACTGGGGGTGGGTGGTGGTGTGGCATGCAGGAGAGGGGCATTAGGTGACTAGGTGGGAGGTGTTGTGGCATATGGGCTGACTTGGAAGTGTTTGGGTGGTGAGGAAGCCTGCTTGACAGGACAAATTAGTGGCAGGGGGTGCTAGTTACTCACCAGAGTCCAGTCCTCCTCCAGTATTCCAGTCAGGCCCTCAGGATGCAGAATGTCCAAGACCTTCTCCTCCCACGATGTGAACTCTGAGGGAGGTGGTGGGGGCCCACCTTTCCCCATACGTCGTTCCACTTCTTCCTGATGTCCTCCCTTATGCGTGGATGGTTGCCCACTGAGTTGACCTGACAACTATTTTCTGCCATAATTCAATTTTTCTGGCTATATAGGTTTGCTGGACCTCTGCTCCTAAGAGTTGTGGCTCTTCCCTGATGATTCATTCCACCATGACCCACAACTCGCCGTTAGTGAAGCGCGGTTGCTTTTTACATGACATGGTGGTTGTGTTGTGGGTTGGGGTGTGTGTCGTGTGTGTAGGGTGCAGTGTAGGGTGTTTGGTGGTGTGGGGGTGTTTGTGAGTGCTGGTAGGTTGTGGTGTTTGTAGTTGTGATGTGTATATTGTATTGGTGGTGCAGTTGTGTGGTGTATGAGTGTGAAGTGTATATGTGCTTCTAGTGTGTACGTGATAGCTTAGTGATTGTGGCTACTTTCGTCTCTCAATCAGTTGTTTTTATCACAAACGCTTGTAGGTTGTGTGTGGGTGTTATATAGTGCTGTGAGTGGGTGTATCTTATGTGTGTATGTGTGTCAGGTGTGGTGGTTTTCAAACTGTACAATGTGGTGATTTGTTCTGACCACAGAGTGTGTTCTATCCACAGCAGTCCGGCCACCAATGGTTTTCCTCCACGGAAGGACTACTGTGTGGATTTGTGGACTGTAATATGGAGGGCAGAAAGTTGTCGATGTGGCAATGCTGGTGGTGAAACTGCATCTTTCCCGCCCGCCAGTGTCCTGGCGGTGTCAGATTTGTGGCTGTTTTGTGACGGTCTTCATTGTGGACTTTTAATATAGCTGGCGGTCTTTTGGTGGCCAAACTTGTAATGAAGGCATTTATGTCCATTCTCAGTCAGGTAGTTTAACAGAACAATGGTTGTTTTGTTCACAGGATTCTTTTGAAGTTGAAGCCAGAAGTAGGCTATTAATATACTGCACAAGGGCTGAATTATCATCAATGTATCAAGCTTTTTCTATAGAATCTGATTAAAAATGTAAGGGCACTCAGAATATGCTTGTGCGACTCAACACCATGCTAAAACTTTTTCTTGAAACAGAAGTGAGAATAAGAACTGGCTATCCCTATGTAATGGAACTGAGAAGAAAGCTTGGAAAAGATCCACAACAGTGAACCATTCTGCTGTGCACAGAAATTGATAAAGAATGATGGCTGGATTCACTGCGTCAGAATAAATGGGATTACAATTTAATTCACCTTTTGCAAATCCTGGACCATCCTACACTTTCTGTTAAGCTTTTGTGATCCCATAATGGGTAAGTTGCGTGGACTCACGATTATTTCTCCTAAAATTTATTTTTGCAACATATCCTCAATTATTGGTATTTTCCCTGCTATTATTTCTGAAGTCATATGATAGGATAGTATTCTTGGAAACTTTACAAAGAACATCCTAAATACAAAATACATTTAACTACAATTCAAAACACGATTATCAATTTGGTTTCATTATCTCAACACTTCTTTCTATGAGACAAAACAAGTCAAAGTAAGTACAGCACGTAACTCCATGAGATCACTTCCGTTCTCATATGCTTCTATGGACAAGCTTTATTCATAAAGAAACAACTTTTACAGATTGAACTAATATTTAAATACATTATTATATTTTACACAGGTCAAATTGGTAAGAAAGCTCAATCTTAACACATTCTCCATTCACTCTGCGGTTTCAAGAATACATTTGCGCCAAAAAAAGAAATACACTTATGATCATGACACAGGTCAGAGCAAAGCAAAATGGATAGGAAAGAAAGGAAAAATGCATGTGTCAGTGTTTAAAGCTAAATACACGTCTTTATGACGACTCAATGTGCAAAGCAAAGTTTTAAGCAGTGTTTAGCTGAAGGCTGCATAACATATTATTCAGGTTACTTTTGCCAATATCTAATAAGTGAAAACACTTCTTGCTGTTCATGTGTTTCATCAACTCTGATGCGCCTTAAAAGGCCATGGTGGGCCCACACCTCCTGTTACCTGGGGCCCACAATACCCTTCTCACTGGGCCTCTCTTCACAGCAGTTGGTGATGGGTCATCCACCATCTTGTACTAACCTCCTCACTGTCCTTGGCCACAGTATCTAAAGACCACACTAATGTTAAAGTAGTCATGATGGTCTGGCCTGTCTTCTTGCTTCCAACACTGCAATCTTAAGGATTTGCAGCTCCACAAATATGGGAAAGCACAAATTGAGAAAAAAATGTCACTAGCGTTACTTAGCTACTGATGAAATAGTAACTCTATATAGAATTATGCCATTACCTCTGTGTTTCACTAGTATGTTTACTACAACCATGGGCGGCTCCTCCACAATGGCGGAGGAGCATTATCCCCCTGGCCAAGAGTCAGGAGCTGAAAAATAAAACGAAAGCAGAGGAGCAAGGCGGCAGGAATGGCGGGGAAGGTATGGTTTTTTTTAAATTGTTTTCCTCGTCACAGCCATCCCCCCAGGCCTCCTTTGACATTTGTGGCAGTCGAAGATACGCAGCGATATAACTCTACGAATGCTATGCAGGGTACTGTCAAAAATGAACTCAGATTTTTATGTTCATGTGTTTTACAATTCACAGTATAAAAGAAAATTATGGACACAAATAGAAAGGTAGGCCCTACAAAAAGCAGTTTTAAGCTTTCCATTCTACTCCATGTGGGGCACTAGCGATAATAGAAAGGCTATGGTCTATCAGCAGTCCTTCTGTTTTTTTCCTCTCTACCAAGTGCAAGCAAACACCCTTATCTGCCTGTTGTGCTCTTTTTTCAAAGTGCTTAAGCTGCTTTGGCTTTTCTCTCTACCAAGTGCGAGCAAATACCCCTATCTGCTCATTGTGCTCTTCTTTCAAAGTGCTTACGGTGCTCTGGCTTCTGAGAGCTTTCTTCTGGATATTGTTGCTAGGGAACAAAGTCATTGGCATGCATGAATGCAGCATATCATCGGCACGTTGTTGCTGCAGGCTTCATGACAGTCATTTGCATGACAGGCAGCTTTTAAGAGAAAGAGGTAAACATATAGAATAGAAAAAAGAAAAAGCATGACCATGTTAGCTCATTGTATCATCTCTGTGCTGCTAAATTAGTTGAAAAATATATACAGCAGAATTTATATAAACCAGAGCTGACTGACCCAAAATGAAAAGGTTATTCTATTGGAAGAACTAATTATCATAATAAGGAAAAGACACATTTAGGTACAGAGATACCCCAGCTCCCACAGTTCAGTACAAGTAACTCTAGCTCGCTTTCTCTGTGTGTTTGTATGTGTGTATACCTTTCCGGAATGTTAGAGTGTAGAAGACATGGAATCCCTGCTCTGTCTGTGGGACTCAGTAACATTTTTGGAGCTATTGGAAATGCTGCATAAATAGCCTGTTAATAGCAGTACTTTGTAGACATTCAACAAGAACCACAACAGTCTTAGAACCTGATCTGGACGAATGAATGAAAGATGTGAGCGAGGGTGAGGAGTGATGAGCAGGGGATAACCCGGCTGGGAGCCTTGTCCCGGAGGAGATGCAGGAGAGATTTCCGGGGGGGGGGAGGAGCTCCGAAAAACGCCTGTTGTCCCCAAACGACTGATGAGAAAAACACGTTATTAAATTGTAAAGCATGTATGACCAGAATTACAAAGCTAAGGGCCTCATTACGAGTTTGGCTGAGGGGATTACTCCGTCCCAAAAGTGATGGCTATCCAGTCCGCCGTATTACAAGTTCCATCATATCCTATGGAATTTCTAACATGGTGGACAGGATATCTGTCACTTTTGGGACGGAGTAATCCCCTCCGCCAAACTCGTAATGAGGCTCTAAGGTAAAGTGTGGTTGTCTCCGTAGGGTGAGATTATTGACATAAAAAAGGGAGCCTGAGTGAGGGGCAAGAAGATTATCGGAAACCTCAGAAAATGGTTACCGGTTTCAAGAGGAAGACAGGGTGGTGGTTTACTGCATTTGAAGCATGGAGTCTCAATAAGGCAAACATTATGAAATAGGAAGCACGCTTTTATACAAGTGGAGTGACATTCTGGGGAGAATGAAAATAACTACAAGTGGGTGACACAAGTACAACTCATATTTCCTGCAACCACACAGTCACTCAGAGACCAGAGGGAAGAGTTATTTTACTAGATAAATAGACACCATAAGATAACAAAATGTGGGTAAACGACGTGCAGGAACCAACGAATCGAGAAATGATTTAATGTCAAAAGCACTGTGACAAGTATAATGAGAATAGACTGTAGAAAGGGTGCAAAAATGGCTAATGCTGATTTGATGAGACTTGTCAGATCAGAAAAAGAAATTTCAAAAATACATTTAAAGGTGCCGTTTCAAGTTTTGATTCGTGTGGCTGCTGAGTATCAAAAACAAATACATAAAGAAAAGAATGAATTGAAACGTTATATGATAGTAAATATTTAGTTGAGCCAAGACATTTTCCGACCTGTGAACAAAAAAAGAAACTATGAATGACACGACATGGAAATCCAGGTGTGTGCATCTTAGTAGATTCCAAACAAATATGAGGAGCTATGTTTACTAATAAACTGGTAAATCTCAAAATAATTAATTAGTGCGGAGCACACAGATTTAGATAGAGTGACTATATATATATATATATTTATACATATATATATTTTTAATCTCTCTTTTTTTCTGTATTGCACATTTGTTGTTTTTAGGAAACACAAAAACAGGACCAGGGTGGCGGACAGATTCACAAAACTGGAATTAGTATTGAAAACTCTCTTTGACGACCAAACAGGTTTTGTTGACAGAAGGTGCCTATGGAAAAGAGCATGACATAGCACCCGAGAAATTGATACAAAGAGCTTGAACAGGCACAAATAATGGAGGTGAATGAATGGTGGGAAATGGCCTTCTTGAAAAAGTATATAGAGTTGGGTGTATCCCACAGGGATTAAGGATTTTTGTCCTTCCAACATTGAATGATATGGGCCAAAACTCCTGAAGCAATGGCAAACAGATACAACAGAATGCTCCATGGAATTAATAAACTGTCTAATTGTGCATGGTGAAAGGAGGTTATAACAAGCGTCTGAAAAGATTAAAGAACTGGAGATAACCCTAGAATCACTTAAAATGAATGAAGACGTGAATAATGCATTGGACGAAATGGAGAAAAGAATAGAAAAACACAAAAAAGGAAGTACAGGCTAAAAAAGCCAAAAAAACAACCAATAAGGTGGATTATGCAGCAGGCTGCAGTTACACTTTTGCATGAAAATTTGATTAATTGTATATACAGACAATGGAAAAAGCACTGGAGAAAAATGTTGTACCAACAAGTGCTGAGAGCTCCGAAGTGAGCTCGTGGGACGAGGTCCCAAGCCCTGGATGCCCAAGATTGGACTTCCTGGGGGAAATGAGACTTTACCAGATGCAGGCACGGAGGAGAGGCAAAGGAGAAGTCAACATAATGGGAGTAAAAGCAAATGAACCCGAAGATCAAAGGCGAAGGGGAAAGCCCAAGAAAGGAAACAAGAAGATATGATTGCAATCAAAAACACAGTGGTCATTAATTTGCCCTCAAAGAGAATGGAGTAACAAATGTATGACTCTGTTAACAAAGGGTTTGACTTTCTGTCCTCTAACATTCATAGATGTAGCAACAGAAATAATTGATGTATATACATTTGCAAGAAAAGTAACGTTGAAAAAGTTCTTTGCCATAAAAATAAAAAGGAGAAAATGATGGAACAGCAATCAATTTCTTCCACAACTACTGCAGATTTACCATAGAGCTTTAATGGAATTGGCAAATGAAACGGAGGCAGTGGTGGCTTCCTCAATGAATGATGAATTAATAGACAGAGTACTGTGCCAGCATGGGGATCCCAACAGATGCAAACATTAGCAGTATATACAAAAAAACTCAAAATTGTGTCTGCAGCTGCAGCAAGGAAATAAGGTGGATGTGTTTGAAGAGGTTATGACAGAGGGCATCCATAGAATTTTACAGAGGCCTTACAGAGATAAGAAAAGGAGCCATCAATATTCAAATATGATGAAAGCAAATTTGGAAGCTTTAAAGGATTTACAAGATGACAACTTCATTATCAAAGCATCTGTTAAAGGGAGTAACATGGTGATAATAGATTGGAACAAATATATCAAACAGGCCAAAAGGCAAATTAATGATAAAGAGAATGATGAAATATTGAAGAATAATCCAACTGAGGAGTACATGAAAATTTACAGTAAAAAGTTGCATAATTGGCATGAAAGGGGTATACTTGATGATGATAAATATCTGAGAAATGATGATCCAGTTAGAACAACAATTTACTTTCTGCCCAAAATGCAAAAGACTTGTTGAATCCACAGAAAGACCAATAGTGAGCTCAATCGACTCATTATTGGAGCAATCTTCAAGGTTTATTGATTTATTTTTTTCGTATGCACCAGCTTTACCCTCATACATAAGGGATTCCATGGACTTTTTAAATATGATCAATGAAATCCCATTGCAAGAAGGTTATTTATGGACACCATCAATGTGGTCTCTTTATATACCTCAAATGAACATGGAAATGGGGTGCCAGCCTGCAGGTATTTTTTGAGGTCCAGATCTGTCAGTCTGCTTGACCATACAGAAATGCTCATAGAGATGCTCGAATTCTGTCTCACACAAAATGTTTTTTGTTTTTTACAACAATTTTTATCTTCAGGAAAAAGGAACAGCAATGGGCACATCTTTCAGTTCCTCATTTGCGAACCTTACTATGGGATGGGAGGCAGAGACAGTCGGACAGAGGTGAATGATGCTACTTTGGAACATGTGACTTTATGGGTTCGCTTCAATAATGATTTGTTTGTGATTTGGGATGGGAGTGAAGAAGAGCTCACTGTCTTTATCAGATCTTTGAATGGCAATTAATTGAAATTGAAATTTACACTCAAAATCCATTCCACAGAAATAACTTTTCCTGATGTAAAAGTTTATTTTGAGGGAACCAAAATATGCACCAAGCTCCATAAAAAGCCAACCAGCACTAACAGTTTATTACATGCTTATAACAGACATCCTCATGCGCTAAAATGAAGTATACTGTTTGACGAATTCTTAAGAGCCAGACCTAATCGCTCAGAGGATAAATAATTTTCCAAAGAAGCAGATAACATGTTTTAGCAATTTCTGAGTAGAGGTATCTAATTTCAGTACTGGAGGATGCGTTAAAAAGGTCTGAACAGCAAACAAAATGGAACTCTTGATCCCGAAATTGAAGCACATACAACAGAAGCAACAAAAAATGGACCTTAGATATATAATGGATTTTAATGCATCCATGTTGGAAAATGGGTTATTGGTAAGGGCAGGTAGGTACCTACACCTAGCAACAAGCCACTAACCTCCACCTAGGTACAGTTAGGTCTCAGTAAATTAATCCCAGCTCAACCCTTGGTAGCTTGGCAACGAGCGTCAAGGCTTAACTTAGGAGACAAAGTGTAAAGCATTCCAATATCACAAAACAGTAATTAAATAAAACACAGGAAACAGTTTAAAAATCCAAAACCAATTTATAAAAATAGTTTATATTTTTATCTTTAAAATGACACCAAAACGAATAAAATCGGATAAAGGGAACCGGAGATATGAATTTTTAGAGAATTATTACTTTTCTAGCGCTTAGAAACAAAAAGTGCCAATCGGGTCATCTGGTTGCACCTCGACCGGGGCAAAGTCAAACTTTCAGGCCGACGGCGATGGAGCCCTGCTCGGCTACAGGTCGCGGGAGGCCTCGGTTAAAAAGTTACCTTCTGACTTAGTCTTTATTTTGAAGATTTTCTTCAGCGGGACGAACCTGCCAGTCGAATCCGACCTCCTGGAGCCCTTGTCCGGATACGCGATGCTGGATTCCTCGGTGGAGATTTTTACCTTCGGACTTAGTCGTTTTTTCGAGGTGAAAATCCTTCGACCGGGGTAAACCTGGATCTTGATCCGACGTCCATGGAGCCCTTCTCGGATACGATGGCTGGGAGGTCCCGGTCAACTTTTTACCTCCGGACTTAGGCCCATATTTATACTTTTTGACGCTAAACTGCGCTAACGCAGTTTAGCGTCAAAAAGTTTTGCGCCGGCTAACGCCATTCTGAAGCGCCATGCGGGCGCCGTATTTATTGAATGGCGTTAGCCGGCGCAAGCAGACCGGCGCTGCCTGGTGTGCGCGAGAAAAACCACGTACACCAGGCAGCGCCGGCGTAGGGGGAAAATGGCGCATGGGCGTCTTAAAATGGGGCAAGTCAGGTTACGTCGAAAAAATCGTCGTAACCCGACTTGCGCCATTTATTTTCGACGCCCATCCCCCATCAACATGACTCCTATCATTGTAAAGATAGGAGTCATGCCCCCTTGCCCAATGGCCATGCCCAGGGGACTTCTGTCCCCTGGGCATGGTCATTGGGCATAGTGGCATGTAGGGGGGCACAAATCAGGCCCCCCTATGCCAAAAAAAATTATTAAAAAAAAATAAAAAAAAACTTACCTGAATGTCCCTGGGGTGGGTCCCTCCAGCCTTGGGTGTCCTCCTGGGGTGGGCAAGGGTGGCAGGGTGGGTCCCTGGGGGCAGGGGAGGGCACTCTGGGCTCATTTTGAGCCCACTTGTCCCTTAACGCCATGCCTGACCCAGGCGTTAAAAAGCGGCGCAAATGCGCCGTTTTTAGCCACGCCCACTCCCGGGCGTCTCTTTTGCCCGGGAGTATAAATACCACGTAAAGGCCTGGGAGTCATTTTTTAGACGGGAACGCCTCCCTTGCATATCATTAACGCAAGGAAGGGGTTCACGCTAAAAAATGACGCACATTCCGGGAACTTTGGCGCTATTCGCCTCTAACGCCATAGTATAAATATGGCGTTAGTTGGCGTTAGTTTAGCGTCGAATTTGCGTCGAAAAAAACGACGCAAATTCGGCGCAAACGGAGTATAAATACGGCCCTTAGTCTCTTTTCGGAGATTTTTCTTTACCGGGACGAACCACCAAATCAGGCCGGGTCGCAGTTGAGGCAAGCGGGCTAGAATTTCCGCAGCGGGTCGGTCCCTCTATGGAGCTTTTTTTCAAAAATTCTCAAATCTTCTCCAAACTTCTGGGGCTTCACCCAGATGTCCTTTTAAGGTTCTTTTGGGGTCCACAGCTCACCCCAAGGGTCCAGAAGTTCTGTGATGGTCCTTGGGGGGTGCGGACTTCAACTCCCAGAATGCACCTGGCGCAAACTCCTTTTTGGCCACTGGACAGTGGTCAGCTGGTCGCTTTCTTCAGGAGTTGGTGCAGGGGACTCTGGTTAGCAATTTTTCACCTGTAGCAAACAGGGAGTCCCTCCTTGAACCAGTTGAAGCCAGGCAAAGTCCTTCTTGTGGTGAAGCCCAAGTGTGCAGCTGGTGCAGTCCTTCTGAGTGCAGGTTCCAGGTGCAGGCCAGGGGTCCAGCAGGGCAGTCCTTCTTCTCCTTTAGTTCTTTTCTTGTTTAAATCTGGTAGGGATCTGAGGTGTGGGTGCAGGTCTGCCAGTTTTATCCTTGCTCCTGGGTGAAAAGCAGGGGGCCCCTGGTTCTCCAATCAGGGACAGGGTCATCCCCCTGTGATGACCACTTCCTGGGAAGTGTGGCAAAAATCCATCCCAGAAGGCAACAGTCTCTAAAAATCCAACATGGATTAATCTGATTTTTGGAGGTTACATCTGGCTGAGCCCACCCACTGGTGTGGCTAAAAATCATAAACACACCCCTCTCCTGCCCTCTCCTAATCTAATCAAGGGGGCACCTAATTGTCTGGGGTTGCAGGATGTGGGGGTGTTGCTGGGTGCTGCAAATGTCCTTCTCTTCCTTTGAAGACCAGTTTGGCAGCCCCCCCCCCCTTCCTGCCTCACCATCTGCTGAGGGGAGATTCCCTTCCGCAGGCACATTCCTTTGTGTGAAGCCAGGCCACTTCACACCTCATCAAGGCAGCCTGGCAGAAGCTGCTGCAGGCTGGCCAATCAGAGCACCGCAGCAAAAACAATGCAGAGCTGAAATTGGCAACTTTTTAGGTAAAGTCTAAACTTTTTACCTGGACAAGTTATATTAAATCCAACAACTGGAAGTTGAGGGATTTATTACAACAATTAATTTGATAGCAAATTCTTGGTATGTAACATTTAAGGAGACTTTAAAATTTAAAATAAAGTCTGCCCATTCTAGCCTATGAAGGCCATTTACTTCAATGAGGGGAAAACGAATTTGGCTGTTTTTACCTCACCAGGGCTTATAAATCTATTTTTATAAAGTCCCTGCTTAAAGTTACATGGCACCCAGCCCTAGGGGAACATAGGGCACACCTTAGGGGTGACTTATATGTAAAAATAAGGTAGTTTAAGACTTTGGAAGTACCTTTAATTCCAAAGTCGAATTTGCATATAACTTTAATTTACAAGCAGCCAGCAAGGTAGGCTTGCTTTTAAAATGACACTGGGCACCTCAGCAGTGCACCTGGGTGTGCACCACCTATGCTGTGGTCCCTTAACCTACATGCCCTACCATATACTAGGGACTTATAGGTAGGTTAACTTAGCCAATTATAATTAGCCTAATTTGCATATCCTTTTTACACAGAGCACAGGCCCTGGGACTGGTTAGCAGTACCCAGGGCACCATCAGAGTCAGGAAAACACCAGCAAAAAGAGGAAAATGGGGGCAAAAAGTTATGGGGCCTCTGCAATCAGCCCTGTTTTCTCACAATCCAGTTATGAGGTTAAAAAAATGTGTTCAAGACAATTGGAAGCTTTTGAAGTTGGATGAGGGTCTAAACAGAATTGTACCTGAATATCCCTCAATAACATATAGAAAAACAGCTTCCTTAGGTGATTTCCCGATGAGTAGTTTTCTGAAGAATCAAGATTAAAAAGGCTCAAACTGGCTGATGATGGTCAGAAGGTATTGTTCGAGATGCAAAGTTTGCAGTTCTGGACAAGACAGAACACCATTTACACTACAAAATGGTAAAACTGATCAAATAAGAGAACTAATAAGATGTGAAACGTTTGTGGTCTGCATTTTGGAGTGCACATGTGGGAAAAAATATATAGGAAGCACTGTGAATAAACTGAAATTACGTATCTTATAACATCTGAGAGCAATTACCAATAGGGATTTCGGGTGTGCCATGGATAAACACATCTCTGAGTGCCATGGAGGAAATAAGTCCCAGCTTCGCTATTATGGATTACAGAAAATATGGAGATAACCAAGAGGAGGTAATCAGGAGCTAGCTCTGCGGAAAGTGGTGTCTAGATGGATCATTAAGATAGGCACAGAGGCATCCTGGGGCCTAAATGCAGATGCTGAACCCCTTGTGCATTTAACTTGAGGATGTAAGATGAGAAAAACTGAGACTCGGAATCTATTCAGATGCTGTGGATTGAGGATACTTGTTGCAAGAACAAACTGTTAAATTGTTTGCAAGGACCAGCACTGAGTAGATTACCTGGATGAATTTAGTATTATGGCAAGTTGTGTGGGTATTGCACACTGCATTTTGTTGGAACCTGCATACAACTATGTAAAGGACCATGGGGGCATAAGGAGTGAATCTCAAGTATGGACAAACAATGAGAGCCATCCCCCTTCTGTGCAAGTGGATTGGTGTTTAAGTATGAGTATATGGAACAGTTCTGACTTATGTTTCAGTCTATAATTGATCCCTTCAAGAAGGTCTCATGGTATTCCTCTACAATGAAAATCTCAATGAAGTGTTTGCTTAAATTTAGGATGGGTGACTTATGGTTGAGTGCCCTATTTCCCTATACTGAACTTACATTCATACATGATGTAAGGTGAATAGGTCTGATAGATTGAGGTCAATATAGTGTTTAGTAATAAGTGTATTTAGTACTTTACAAGGAAAACAAAATACATTTCAAATGGTGTATTCTAGGCATTCTGAAATTATGTCTATATGTGCTGAATGTTCAACCGGTTTAAGAGACGAGGTTAAATATAGTGCTCAGTGATGACTTTATGTAGTATTTCACAAACAAGAGGAACTAAACTCTCAGATGGGTTTTGAGGCACTGACAGAAAGCATTATGGATTATATGGTTATAACCTTGATAATGAATATAGGAGCCATAAGCATGTGAATGAATTACAACAGAAATAAAGGGAGGTGGAGAAAATAAATGAGAAGAGAGAAAAGAACAAGTAATTACATTTTTTGCTGAGCAATACCCTGCACTTGTCGTTGGGTGGCTTAATTCTGACCCACCCGAAGGCAAGTGCAGGGTATTGCTCAGCAAACAATTCCAGATTCGAAGCTGATGCTTTGGAATTCAAAGGTAAGGAAGCTGCAGCTAGAAGTCTCTATCAGATAATGAAAAACAACAAATAAAATAGGAAATGAGATCAGAAACTATAAAGGGATGGAAAGATCCAAAGTAAAATTAATAAATCGGTACTTAATTATTTGAAGTTTGTGGATTTTTCACCAACATTGAGAAACTGTAAAATAAATGTATTGTTTGTGTTTCCTGGGGCTTTTCACATGATGATTTAAGGTGTTGGGAGGAGGGGACTGTTCTTCTTTAAGAACATTCTTATTTGCAAAGGACTCTATGGCCAGTAGAAGGCTCCAGCAGCCAAAACGTGTCACCACTCGTGTTGTTCCTGCACTGGAGAATGCAAAGAAATAAAAATTGGGTTGATTTGGAATCTGGCTGTGCTGCTCGTTTTTTAACCAGACCGATATTTGGAGTGTAGAAGTGGTCCAGGTTTTAAGACATCAGAGGAAGTTAGAGTTAGGACCATGTTTCCATAGAAAAAGCATATTTTGACTTGCCTATATTTCTATATCTTTGGCACTGTTTGACGAATCTTCACAACATTTTCCAAAACAAGTGCCCCACTTGATTCTTGTTACACACCAAAGGTTTTGGGGTGAGCCGTGAAGCAGGGGCCGACAAAAAGGGGGGGTGTCATAAAAGTTGTGTTTCCCTTGTTAATTCCAATAGGACCTTTGAACATGGCAACAGCCGGAACCATTGGACAAATTATGCCAAATTTGACAGGAAAGCCAGCTTTCATGCAGGGAAATGCAGAGCACTGATTGGCTGCAAACACTTCAACCAGAAAGTGTTGTCAGCCATCTTGGGACTTGGCCTCAGCCGAGACCCAACAAAAATGCAAAAAAAAAAAGAAAAAGGGGCCAGGGTATAGATACCCTGATCCCTTAGCACAGGTGCTGGGTTCCCAGGCAAACCCCTAAAGAGTAAAAACCAATTTAAATATTTCTGTTACTGCAAATTTGTGATGTTGCAAATTCATGGTAATAATTAAACAAAAAAAAACAAACGCGGCCTCCCATGTTTATTTTTAATTAAGACCCCGGGTGGGATAGGTCCTAGGGGCATTAAAAATATAAGGAGGGGTGCACGGTGCCCGCCTCCAAGACTTAAATTTCCTATGGGGACCACCACCTCCTCAGGGCTTTGTTCATATTGCATGTTGGGGTGCCCAAGGCCCCCCCATGCCCCAGGGACTACCACCTCCATAGGGGAAAATGCCTTAAATGATATAAGGGTGGGGTCCATGGGACCCCTCGGCCCCTGGGGACCGACACCTCCAGGGGCATTTTTGAGTATGTGAGGGGATGTCATGCAGGCCCCCAGCCCCAGGACCACCACCATCCCAGGGCTTCAATAAAAGAATGAGGATGGTCCATTTCGGACCACTGAGCCCCGGGGACCACCACTTACCTGGGGCTAGATTACATTGGAGGGCGGGCGCATGGCACCCCTCGAGGAGCCATTGATGGCCCTGGGGACCACCAGGGCCAGCTCCTGCTATGCCCTGGGGTGCCCATCCCTGGGACAAAGTAGTTTGCTTTTGCTTGTTGGGAGCTGACAGCTCCTGTGAAGCAAAAGCAAACAAAGTCCACTTTCTGAAAGAGAGAGCTGTCAAACAGCTCCCATTGTAAGAAGGCAGAGTTTTCATTTGTTTCTCTGCACACAAACATGCGTGCAGGGAAACAGATCAAAACATTGCTCCCACAAGCAGGGAGCTGCTACTTAAAGCAGCTCCCTGCTTGTGGGAGCAATGTCGGCTCCCGCACGGTGTGGGGAGCTGGCTTGGACCGAGGGGGAGCCTCAAGGTCCCCATGGTTCTTTCCCTCTCTCTCTCTCTCTCACTCACAGACCCACTCAGACACTCATGCACCCACTCACAGACCCACTCAGCCCCGTGCTCCAACTCACAGCGGCACTGAGACCCTCAGGCACCCACTACAGACCCACACTGATGCACCTATTCACATACCCGCTAAGACATTGACGCACCCACTCACACACACAGTAACACCCGGTCACACCTATTCTCACACCCAGAGAGATACGCCATGGCCAACTCGTCCTGCAGTGCAGCATGGGGTTGGGTGGTTAGGAGGGTTGGCTGCAGCATCTGGCACAGCATGGGGTTGGGTTGTTAGTGGGGGTTAGCTTCAGGGCCTTGCCAACCGCTGTGGTTGGATTAACGTATAATAATGAAAATTACTTTACAGTTAAAAAAAAAACATAAAAATTGACTGAAAAAAACAAAGGTTACAGGGACGTTACAGTAAGGAAAGAGAATTAAAAAACATAGAAAAAGTTATAGTTACTTGAGATAACTCTAACTATAACAGGTGAATTTATAGTTTTTGTAAGTTTAAAATGTGAAGCTAACTAGAACGGCCCTGTAACCTTGGGTTTTTTAAGTAAAGATATATATATACTACAAGATCACAGACAAGCAGCATTATTATTAAAGATTTGGAAAAAGCGCGTATTTCAGAATTGAAAAAATGGCAGGAAATGACATCACTCATAAAATATATGGAAAATGACAGAGTACCCAGAGGATTACGTATCTTGATAATACCTGCATTAGGTGACATGGATCCAGATCTATTAGAAGAATGGAGATCTCATACTGCAGCCTGTTCCCGCAAATTAATGGGCACCCTCATTACACATCCCAAAAGATGAATGAAGGCACAAATGAGTATTATAGAATCCTTGGTTAAAGAATTGGAGGGTATCCCTAATCAGCAGGGAGTTCCAGCACTACTGGAAAAAATGGAAGAACGTATTAAAAAGAAGGAAGAGGAAATAAAGACACGTAAAGCTCACAAATTTCACAAAGACAAATTAGATTATGAACATGGTAAAATCTATACTTTTGTACAGAAAAACGACACCGTGAGAACACAGGACAAAATGGAGATTAGAGAAAATGTGAATGTCCAGTTTACAGATGTGAGTTCAGATCCCAGTTCTTCAGCTGATGAAGCACCACTTACTAAGTTGGATTTTCAAGGGGAGATGCAATTGATGCAAATGGCCACGATACATCCAAGCAAAAACAGGGCGAGGAGGTACAAGACGAGGCAGAGCCAGAGGAAAAAGCAATTAACATTGAAAATAAACCAGTCAAGTTCAGCAAATATTTCTGAAAAATCCAATATCATTGTGAATATCTCAAAAACTACTCTCACATCGAATCAGCAATGTATATTATATTTAGGATTGAGCATTTGCCCCACCATAGAGTGGGATTATGTTAAAACACAGATTGAACTATATAAATTTGTCCGTAAATTACGCCTTATGAAACAGTTTTCTAAACCCACTGTGTTTGGTTCCAATGTGCAATCTGCCAGTTCAGTACCCTCAGGTTTTACTATTGAAGATACTTCACCATTAATGATTTAGCTTAGGAAACCATGGACAATTGTACCACTCATAACATCGAGTGTGATGATGGAGACATTTTAAAAACCATTTGTTTCATTACCAATCGCACTGAGAATAGTATGATGAGACTGTCTAGTAGATTTAACCCACAATTACCAAGTGGCAATTTAATTGATTTATTTCATGAACTCACAGTTAGTGATATAGATACATTTCATATGAATTGTAAAATCAGTAACATCAAAACTAAAATACATTTTTCCAGTAACTTCACGGCGAGTGATTGGAAAGACTTGAACTCCCTTAAAGCTAACAACTCTATAATCATCAAACCTTCCGATAAAGGTGGCAATATTGTCATTATGGAAATGGATGATTACATACAGGAAGCTCAACGGCAATTAAATAATGAATGTCACTATGAAAAATTGGGCATAAACTCCACTGGACGACATCAGAAGATTTATCATGAATTGCTGGAACAATGGCGTGGTGAAAAATTAATTGATCAAAATGAATATTTGCACCTGAAAACAGATTTTCCAAAACTCCCCTGTATTTACTTTTTGCCAAAAAATCATAAAGATGTACATCATCCCCCAGGGCGACACACTGTAAGCATGAATTTGTCTCTACTAGAAAATACCTCGAGATATTTGGATTTATTTTTATGTCCCTATGTCACCGAATTACCATTTTACCTATGTGACACTAATGACCTTTTAACTAAAATTCACAATATTCCATGGCAGAAGAGTTATTTGATGGTCACAATGGATGTTGCCTCATTGTATACATCGATAAAGCATGAGTTTGGTATTGAGGTATGCAGATACTTTCTTAAAACATGTCCCCTAGAATTTTTCCAGCACAATGAAATGTTGATATCCATGTTATTGTTTTGCCTGACACATAATGGTTTTATATTTAACAACAAATTCTATCTCCAAAAACAGGGCACAGCCACGGGTGCTCCTATTCTACGACATATGCTAATCTCTATATGGGATGGTGGGAGAAAGAGATAGCGTGGTCAGAGGCATACGATAGATTTATGGACAAGGTAATATTATGGGTATGTTATATTGACGACCTGTTCTGGACTTGGGATGGTGAAGAAGAATTGTTACTGCAATATATCCATTTGCTCAATAACAATCAGCTTAATATTCATCTTGAGGTAGTCTGGAGTAGAGAGTTTTTGGATGTCCAACTATTTATTAAGAATGATACACGGATGACTACGGTTTATCGTAACCCAACAGCCTGCAATTCAATACTGCATGGCAATAGTGGCCATCCAAAAGCTCTTAAGTGGAGCATACCCTATAGTTAATTTTTGCAGGCTCGCAGGATATGTTCTGTAGGGTTTTGAAATAGTTATGGAGGATATGTTCCAGAGTGTTTTAAGGAGAGGTTATCCCCACAAAACCCTCACCGATGCCTGCGATAGGTTCAGAAGTAAAAGTAAAGATGAGTTACTTTTTAAGAATAAAGTTCAAATTGAGAGTTCCAAAGCAGATCAGTTATCGTCCCCCAGATTGTTTCTAGAATTTAATCAACAACATAACATCTATTTTACAACATAATTGGCACATTTTACAACAGGACCAGGAAATAAAGAACAAGATTGGTCAACATCCTCAGATCACTTTTCGTAAAACTAATTCTCTGAAAGATCACTTAACAAAAAGTATTTTTGATTCAAACGAAAATAGGTCCTGGTTGTCGAAGAAAAGTCTAGGTTTTTTCAAATGTGGCCATTGCAAGGCTTGTAATTTTGCACAAAATACACATAACTATCTAACATTTGATGGTAGAAAATGTGACATTAAGGAAAGAATCACATGTGATACTCAATATGTTGTATATGTCATTGAATGTGGTTGTAATAAGAAGTATATTGGCAGTACCATCCAAAAACTTAAAATAAGATTTCTTCAACATTTGAGAGCTATCAAGAATCAAGACAGAACATATCCGTTGGCTAAATATTTTTTGGGAGGTACATGGAGGGGATTGTAGCACACTAGGTGTTTATGGGTCCAGAGCTGGTAATAGACTATGGGAATTAAGACAAACAGAATCTAGGATGATCCTTTCATTAGGTTCGGAGAATCCATGGGGTCATAACCTGGATGCTGAACTCCATGTACATCTATGATTGCCTGTAATTCATCAATGCATTTTTGATTCATGACTTTTGATGATTTTTTGATCTCTGTTGTTTCTCATCTCAGAATCATTATTACATCTATCTAAGTTTTAATATTTATATTTGGATGGTATAGGCACTAACTGAGTTTTTAACTACAATGATATATGATTCAATGTCTATATAGTAATTGCCTCTGTGAATGTAATGCATTGCCTCTGTGAATGCACTTTTTTGCACAAGTAACTTTATTCATCACACATTAGCACTTTAATTGCATTTTGCACTTAGAATTCTAGAGCAGCCCTCATCGTAAAGAATAAGGGGTGATTTAGTCCATGGTAATTAGATAATATGGATGCAAAATTGAGCCGTGATGAACAATTGAAACACCCCTTTCTATTGTTAATTAATTTATTCTAATGAATGCAGTTTTTGATGTGACAGTATATGGAATGATTTTATATTAATCTATATTGACATTTTCTGTAGTGGTATAATCAGTTTTTACATACAATCTCTTGTATAGAATTTTTTAGATAAGATAATATGTCCTCCTATGTAAAATGCTTATGATATTACGTTTCGAGAAGATAAGTGTTTAAAAATGATCATACGTATATGAAAATATGCTACAGTATAATTGCACATTGTTTTGATTTTGGAATCATTCTGTTTGATTAATTAGAACTGCACGTGAACTTGTAATATAATTTTAGGGGTATATATTTGTTCGGGTAAACTATATGGATTAGATTCAGTGAGGTATCCCTTTAAAGATGGTGGCCGTGTTTAGAAACCGGAAGGTACAATGGAAATAGATATGGTGCACAGGCGGCATCTTTATAATGATTATATGTGTGGGGGACATATGTCCGGTTGAAGGCAGTTTGACAAAACGCTTTGACATGTTGCTCTCTATGGAAGATAGTGTTTTTCATCTACAAATGCATAAAATAAAGCAGCGGACTTTATAGGAAAGATTTGTTTCCTTATTTTGCAGTCTTGGATTGATCTTATATTATGATATGGTGCAGCTGGTTCGATGAGTTTTTCTCATCGTTTCTTGGAATATATATATATATATATATATATATATATATATATATATATATATATATATATATATATATATATATATACACACGTTAAAGTGTAATTATAAATAGGGCTTCTAAAATTTAAAAAAAACATTTAAAAACAAAAACAAACAAAAGAAAACAGTAGAATTCACCAGTTATACGTAACTGACAAGTGTAATTTGCATTGCGTATATTTCAGATGTCATAAGTGATGTAATATGTCAGGGCATAAGTAGTGCATCATAGCGGTGCAAGTTATACTTATGCAGTTATATCTGATAGAGACATCTAGTTGCAGATTCCTTACCTCAGAATTTTCCCCCAAGTGTCAGACTGGACCCGGAGATTTTTACTTCGAGCAATACCCTTGCGCATCGGTAGGTTGTGTCGGTCAACTCCGCAGGCGTCGTAGGCGTCGTGTTCGCCGTGATGACGTAGGGAGTAGTACATAGACGCCACCCTCACGCAGTGACGTCAGTTCTTTTCTTTCTGCACCATGTGCTGATCCGAGAGAGAGCTACCCTCAGCTATTTTTGGGGAGAATTCAACCGTTTTGTAGACTTTTTTGGTGCAAACTTGGTGTATTGAGGATGTCCCTGAAGACCGGTTTCATGCACTGCGAGGACTGTCACCACATGATGTCGGTGACGGACCCCCATTGTGTCTGATGGTGGTGCCTCAAGCGCGTCTACGACCCGAAGTCGTGTTCCGAGTGCTGGGCAATGGCGTAAGTCCTGATCTTGCTCGAGAAGAAGGTCTCGAGATTGGTCACGGAGCCACCACCACTTGTCGTCATCGAAATCGTCGGGTCACGGTAACTAAAAGAAGAAGTCGAAGAAGTCCCATCGCTCTCCGACTTCACCCTATCGCTCGGCCGGCGCGATGCAGGACGAGCGTCAAGGAAGTAGGCCTCCGTCTTCGGAGCCTACGTCTGGGTCGGCTCCGCGCTTCCCCGAGTTTCCCGGAGCCGGAGCGACCCCCACCCAACTCAAAGAGTTTTATGAGGCCTTGCGAACCATCTTTGGGCATCCCGACCCTGATGCGGCACCTTCGGGCCCAAGGGGCTTGGCCGAGGGTCCTTCGGGTTCCGTGCGCGGATCCGCCCCGACGCCGGTCGCACAGTCAAGACCTTCCCCGGCGCCAGGTGGTGCCCACTATCAACGTCGACCCCATTCTCATCCCCGACGATTCTGAGTCGGATCAGCGTCAGCCGATGCCGCCTTGGGCTTCGGTGGGCCCTATTCGCCCGAGGACGGATTCTGACCCATTTTCCTATGGGTACGAATATGAGGAGGAATTGGAGGGGTCCCTCGACCCTTATGAATACCAGGAAGACCCTACTATGGACTGGGCACAGGACTTGGGCGAAGCCAGTGGTCTTGATACCTCTCCTGACTCTGGCATGCTGTCTCCTCCTACCGTCGCTACGGCAGAGGGAGCTACGTATGGTATGGTGGTTAGTAGGGCAGCTGAGGTCCTTGGCCTTGAGCTACCTGTCAAAGTCAGGTCTAACCTCCTGATGGAGGTGCTTCAACCTGGGGTTTCTACTTCTGAACCCCTTCTTCCATTTAATGAAGCCCTCACTGACGTCCTTTTTGGTACGTGGACCAAACCCAACACAGGGGCTTTTGTGAACAGGACGATCGCTCCCCACCATCGGCCTGCACCAAACGACCTGAAGTTCCTGTCTCAACATCCTACACCTGAGAGCCTTGTTATCCAGGCGTCCTCTTCTTTTGGCATGTTCCCTTCTGCACCCCCGGCTAGGGAATCCAAAAGGCTGGAACAGTTTGGTAAGAAGCTGTTTTCTTCCTCCAGCCTCGCACTGCGGTCCGTGAACACATCATGCCTTTTGGGCCATTATTCCCACTCCCTGTGGGATACAGTTGCGCAAGTCCTACCGCAGATACCGGAGGCAGCCCGTGCTATTGTCTCCCAAGGAGCCAAAGACGGGAGAGACGTGGCAAAGTTCACCATCTGTTGTGGGCTGGATATGACCGACTCTCTAGGCAGATTGGTTGCTACGACAGTGGCCTTGAGGCGCCATGACTGGTTATGTACTTCTGGTTTTTCGGGGGATGTCCAACAGTCACTCATGGACATGCCCTTTAATGGCACCCGTCTCTTCGGAGACAAAACTGACACAGCCTTAGAGAGGTTCAAGGAGTCCAGGGCACGGCTCGGTCCCTTGGCCTTTCTGCCGCCACACGCCCCCCAACAGTACGCTTTTCATCCCTTTTGTGGCCACGGAAGGGGTGCCCTGTCGCGTCCTCAACCCAGCCACCGGGCCATGCACGCTGGATAGCCTATGCGTGGCTGGGGGTGCGGAATCCCACGAGGTCATGGGACAGGGAACCAGAGGTCTGTCCAGTCCACCACTGCAGCAGCCTCCAAACCTTCCTAGTCCATCCCCTCAGCTCCCGCCCAGTGGGAGGCAGAATCCGCCATCATCTGCCCCACTGGGAACATATCACCACGGAGGGGTGGGTTTTGCAAATAATTCGGAAGGGCTACTCCCTCCCTTTCGAATCCGCACTACCACACATGCCACCATCCTTCCATCCCCTTTCGGAGGATTATTTAGTGCTTCTCCACCAGGAAGTCGCAGCTCTCTTGGCCAAGGGAGCTATAGAAAGGGTCCATGTGCCAGAAGTAGGTCGTGGTTGTTATTCCTACTACTCTCTGATACCAAAAAAGGACAAAGGCTTGCGCCCTACCCTAGATCTTCGGGACCTGAACTACTTCCTCAAGAAGGAGAAGTTCAAAATGCTCACCCTGGCTCAAGTTCTGTCTGCCTTAGACCCAGAAGGCTGGATGGTAGCGTTGGACTTGCAGGATGCTTATTTCCACATCCCCATCCTCCCTGCCCACAGACGTTACCTACGATTCGTGGTAGGTCACGAGCACTTTCAGCTTACCGTGCTCCCCTTCGGCCTTACCAGTGCCCCTCAGGTGTTCACAAAAGTGATGGCGGTGGTTGCAGCTCATCTGCGCAGGTTAGGGGTCTCAGTCTTCCCCTACCTCGACGACTGGCAGTTGAAGGCGCCTTCTCCCCAGACAGTGGTCTCACACCTCCAGACTACGGCGTACCTCCTGCACCAGCTGGGGTTCTGTGACAGACTCTACGGTATAAACCAGACGGGAAACGGCGTAATATAGTAAGTAAATATAGAGTTTATTGAAATTAGGTCTTTTCTTTACTCTTAGGATTCTTTCTATAGGTGTTCATAAATGGTAAGTATCTGCAAAGTCTATGGTTTGTAATCCTTCTCTCTCAAATCTTGTCGTTCTTTCCCCGTTCCTTCCTTAGGTCAACGTCTTCAGGAAACGCGAGTGGCTCCCGGGAGAATACCGGCAAGAAAACAGAAGAAATACCCCACGGTAAGTATTTCAGTCATTTCCTGGGGTTTATCATTAAGTAGGAAAAAAGGGGAAGGGCAAGTGGGGTGAAGAGGAGAAGAGTGTATGACACCCGTGCACCATGCAAACAACCAATGTGCTGTTGTTTTACAAACAAACAGTGTTCCCAAGCTTGAGGGGACAGACAGGCTCCCTTCTTATATAGAGACCTTCCCTTTTTGTTCCCCTCCCTCCTCCTCCCTCTCAACCCTCCCAGCTCCCTTCCCCTGTGGGTGTTCCCTTTTCTTATCTGTTCCTCCGAAAAGGAACCGTACCTTGGCAAGCCACGACCCTCCTGGGTCGTGGCTGGATTGTAAGCACCTCGTCTCTGTGGCTCCGTTTGGGAAATTCTCCTTTTCCCCTCTGTAGTCTCCGGATCTGCTCTCTGGGTCCTGCGTGGTCCGCTCCTGGCCGCCGTCACTCGTTTCCCTTCTCTGTGCTTCCGAGGTCCGGCTCCTCTCCTCCTTGCCGCCGTTCGTCTTTCCCGGCGTCTGCTCGCCTTTTCTCCCCGTCGTGTCCCGGAAGAGCTGATGCGTTTCCCTGGAAACAGGGAAACGCCCTCAGGATGCCGCGGCCGTTTCCACAGGAACGGCTGAACGCGGAAGTGACGTGTCGGGGCTCTCCGACACGTCACCAGCTGGTCCATCGGGAGGCGAGATCGGGAGCGCCCGATCACACCCCCCCCTCCCAAGAACGATCCTGTTCGAGGATTGAGGAAGAGGTGGGAAATCTTGATAAGTAATCTGCAGGGCCTTGGTGGGAGCCTGGAATATGATGGACCTGGAAGGAAAAAGGCTGGAGTTCAAGGAACCAGCGTAGGATCCGAGAATTGGAATCTTTGTGAGAGGCTAGCCAAGTAAGAGGAGCATGATCTGTATAGAGAACAAAAGGCCTGCCTAAAAGGTAATATTGCAGATTCTCTATTGCCCACTTAATCGCCAAACACTCCTTCTCGATGATGGGATAATGACATTCCCGGGGAAGCAGTTTTCTACTGATAAAGACGATCGGGTGATCCCTTCCGTCCGGATCAGGCTGGGCAAGCACCCCTCCTAGCCCCACATTGGAGGCATCAGTATACAGATGGAAGGGCTGAGAGAAGTCAGGGCATTGTAACACAGGTTCGGTTGTAAGAATGGATCGCAAATGATCAAAGCTAGCCCTCTGAACCCCAGAAAAAGGTGCCAACTTGTTCGGATGATGTTTAGATAATAGATCTGTAAGAGGGGCTGCGATAGTGGAGTAGGCAGGAATGAACCTGCGGTAGTAGCCCACTAACCCCAGGAAGGAACGTAGATCTTTTTTTGTTTTTGGAGTGGGGGCGTTACTAATGGCTTCAACCTTTGAAATTTGGGGTTGTAGTGTGCTGTTGCCGATGGTATATCCCAAGTAGGGTATGTCTGTCTTCCCTAATACACACTTCTTAGGATTAGCGGTCAGTCCTGCCGCCGTCAGAGTGTCCAAGATTTGGCGTAGATGGTCTAGATGCTCTAGCCAGGTGTCGCAAAAAATAACGACATCGTCCAGATAAGCAGCTGAAAAACTATGGAAGGGTTTCAGTAATCGATCCATTAACCTTTGAAATGTGGCCGGGGCTCCATGGAGACCAAAAGGTAATACCGTAAATTGATATAGGCCAGATTGAGTAGAGAAGGCTGTTTTCTCTTTGTCTTCGGGGAACAGGGGAATCTGCCAATACCCTTTTGTGAGGTCTAGTGTAGACATATACTTAGCTCTCCCTATCTTCTCCAGGACGTCATCCACTCGGGGAATAGGGTAAGTATCAAACAAGGATATCGAGTTGAGTTTTCGAAAGTCTATACAAAATCGGACTGATCCGTCGGGTTTGGGAACCAGTACCACAGGAGAGCACCAGGGGCTAACGGATGGTTCGATTACCCCTAAGTTTAACACTTTGCTTATTTCTTCCTCTATGAGGTGCTTCCTTGCCTCTGGGACCCGATAGGGTCGTAAGCGGACAGTTTGTCCTGGAGGTGTTCTAATTTGATGATAAATCAAAGATGTTCTTCCCGGTATGTCGGAGAAGACTTGGGTATAGTGGCGTAACAGGGTATGCAAGTGTTGCCTCTCTGTTATAGACAGGGAAGGGTTGATACAGGGTCTTGACTCCTGTTGTGGACTTTCACCGGGGAATAATTCAATATCTAATTCCTTGCAGGGAGATATAAAACGACCCATCTCAATGGTCTCAGGACCCTCATCTCCGGGTTCCCATTTTTTAAGGAGATTCACATGATAGATTTGGGTTTTCCTTGGGTTGGTACTGGGTTCTATGAGGTATGTGACCGGGGAGACAGCTCTAATCACCTTATAGGGCCCTTGCCATCTAGCCAACAGTTTCTGTTCAGATGTGGGTCTCATAATCAGGACTTGATCATTTGGGAGAAATGTACGCAACTTACTCCCTTTATCATAATAATGCTTTTGAGTTTCTTGTGCTTTTTCCAGATGTTGTCGTACATCCTCCCAAAGATCCTGTAAGTGTGTTTTCAGTTTTTGTACATATTCTAACAGGGGTCGTCCTTCTTCTTCCTCAGCTTCTTCCCAGGTCTCAGCGGCCATATCCAGTAGAGAACAGGGTTGTCTACCAAACACCAGTTCGAAAGGGCTATGTCCCGTTGAAGCCTGTTCGTGGGTTCTAATGGCATAAAGAGCTAGGGGCAGTTTCAGGTCCCAATCCCTCCCTGTGTGATCTACAATTTTTTTTAACAGTGATTTAATGGTTCTGTTATAGCGCTCAACTAATCCGTCTGTCTGAGGATGATAGACTGCCGATTTGATTTGTGTAATTCCTAGTACTGTACATATTTGTTTCATTAAGTTGGACATAAAGGGTGTACCCTGGTCAGTAAGTATTTCGCGGGGAAACCCGGTCCTTGTGAATACCGTTACCATGGCCTGTGCTACTGTTTTGGTGGTAATGCTGGACAGAGGAACGGCTTCGGGGTACCGGGTAACATAGTCTACTATAACCAAGATATAGGTATGGCCTTTAGAAGAGGGAAGTAGGGGCCCAATTAAGTCCATCCCCACCCTGCTAAAGGGAATATCAATAATGGAGAAGGGGCATCAGAGGAGCTTTTCGGGGTCGACCTGGATCGGTAAGCTGACATCTGGAGCATTGCGAACAATATTTCCTAATGTGGGCAAAAACACCGGGCCAGTAGAATCTCCTAAGGAGGTATTCCTCCGTTTTCTCCCTGTCAAAATGTCCTCCCCCTGGCTGATTGTGGGCTAGGAACAATACTTGATCCCTATAGAACTCGGGGACTACTAATTGACGCTTGCGTTCTCCTGCTCGTGTAGTGATTACTCTGTAGAGAAGGTTTCTTTGTACCAGAAAATAGGGACCCACCTCATTGGTTTCCTCATTTTTAGCATCTCTCCAGGCATGAATTAGAGTGGGATCTTCTCTCTGACGTTGACGGAAACTGGTAGGGGCGCTACAACTTTCCGCTATAACCCTTATGGGTAGATTATTATCTTGGCCCGACCTAAACTTGAATTTTTCATCTCTTTTCTCGCGACGGGACAGTTTCCTGCGGTATGGGGGACACTCAATGTTACTATCACAGAAGGGAGGCTCGTGCAGCCATTCGGGTTTTTCCTTCTGGGTCTGGACCTCCTGTAAGAATTGTTGGAAATGTATAGTCAGTACCTATAATACATTCTTCGATCAGGTGGCCCATTATACCCATAAGAAGGAAGTCTCGGTACTTGTCCCACTCTATTTTTACGGTGCTAAGAGGATATTGTTCCTTGTCGCCGTGGATACAGCAGATGGTTACCCACCTGTTGGTATTCTTATCAACCGGCTCTACCAAGTCTTGTCGTATAACGGACTGACTACAACCTGAGTCTATAAGGGCAGAGAGAGGACGTCCATTGATGTGGATATAGTGTTTAAATTTGGTGTCTCCCCCTCCTGTACACAAGACTCTGCGTCGGGTCACTCCTATCTCCATTGGCTCGCCTCCCTCGGTTTTCCTGGGGCATGCCCGGGCTATATGTCCCCACTCTCCACAGTTGAAACATTGAGGTCCTTGCATAGGAGAGGCCTCCCCATGTCTGCGTTGGAAAGATTCCTCTAAAGGAAAGCGTGGAATGGGTTTCGTAGGTGGAGGGAGTGTCTTCACGTTAAGCCGTGGCTGTAGTGTTCTCCCATCAGTGGACCTGTGATATGCACATGCTAATTCAATGGCTAGCTCGGTGTCTACCTTAGGATGCTGCCTTATCCAGTTTTTAGTACTGGAAGGGAGGGACTCCAAGTATTGTTCGAGGATGACTGTTTTTATTATATCTTCTCGGCTAGTCCCTATCGGCCCCAGCCACTTCAATGCCAGATCTTGGACCCTAAAATAGAGGGTGCGGGGGTCCTCATTGTGTCCCCATTTTACTTTCCTGAATTTTACTCTGTAGTATTCAGTATCGTGGCCCACCCATTCTAAAATGCTCCTTTTAACGTCTTGGTATGTGGTGGTGCCCCCGGGATTAGCAGCTTGATAAGCCGCCTGCATAAATCCCGTGAGTAGAGGAGCGATATATTGGCCCCATCTATCTTCCGGCCATTGAGCAGAGGACGCTACCCTTTCAAAATTAGTGAAGAATGAATCCGGGTCTTCGCCCTCCTGATATTTTTGGAGAACCGAACTGGGGACATTCGGGTGTACCTTACTGGAGGCTATTGTCTCGGTTAACTTTTTCATAGCAGTTTCAGGCACAAGTTGATTGTTCGCCAGGATGGTGGCTTGGCTTTTCAAAGCAGATTGCAGGGCCTCCCTATCTTCTTTGGCTTCAAGTTGGTGAGCTTCCCACACCAACTGTAAATGGCGTTGGCCTTCGGCCAATTGTTTGATCATGTCTTCCAAAGAAGGTGATTCGCTCATGGTCTAAACCGTTTCTTAAGCCTTTTTAGGGGGAATATATCCCACTTCTGACACCACTGTGACAGACTCTACGGTATAAACCAGACGGGAAACAGCGTAATATAGTAAGTAAATATAGAGTTTATTGAAATTAGGTCTTTTCTTTACTCTTAGGATTCTTTCTATAGGTGTTCATAAATGGTAAGTATCTGCAAAGTCTATGGTTTGTAATCCTTCTCTCTCAAATCTTGTCGTTCTTTCCCCGTTCCTTCCTTAGGTCAACGCCTTCAGGAAACGCGAGTGGCTCCCGGGAGAATACCGGCAAGAAAACAGAAGAAATACCCCACGGTAGGTATTTCAGTCATTTCCTGGGGTTTATCATTAAGTAGGAAAAAAGGGGAAGGGCAAGTGGGGTGAAGAGGAGAAGAGTGTATGACACCCGTGCACCATGCAAACAACCAATGTGCTGTTGTTTTACAAACAAACAGTGTTCCCAAGCTTGAGGGGACAGACAGGCTCCCTTCTTATATAGAGACCTTCCCTTTCTGTTCCCCTCCCTCATCCTCCCTTTCAACCCTCCCAGCTCCCTTCCCCTGTGGGTTTCCCTTTTCTTATCTGTTCCTCCGAAAAGAAACCGTACCTTGGCAAGCTTGTAAGCTCCTCGTCTCTGTGGCTCCGTTTGGGAAATTCTCCTTTTCCCCTCTGTAGTCTCCGGATCCGCACTCTGGGTCCTGCGTGGTCCGCTCCTGGCCGCCGTCACTCGTTTGCCTTCTCTGTGCTTCCGAGGTCCGGCTCCTCTCCTCCTTGCCGCAGTTCGTCTTTCCCGGCGTCTGCTCGCCTTTTCTCCCCGTCGAGTCCCGGAAGAGCTGATGCGTTTCCCTGGAAACAGGGAAACGCCCCCAGGATGCCGCGGCCGTTTCCACAGGAACGGCTGAACGCGGAAGTGACGTGTCGGGGCTCTCCGACACGTCACCAGCTGGTCCATCGGGAGGTGAAATCGGGAGCGCCCGATCACAGGTTCACTATCAACGTGCCGAAGTCACACCTGACTCCCTCTCAGACGCTCCCTTTCATCGGAGCAGTTCTCGACACAGTGCGGTTTCAGGCTTATCCTCCCCAAAAGTGAGTCCAAGTCATTTAGGCTATGATTCCGATCTTTCAGCCTTGGTCTTGGGTTTCAGTGAGATAGACTCTGAGGCTACTGGGCCTCTTGGCCTCCTGCATCTTGCTAGTAACACATGCCAGGTGGCATATGTGGGCTCTGCAGTGGGACTTGAAGTTCCAATGGGCGCAGCATCAGGGGAATCTCTCCGACATGGTCCAGATCTCGGAGGGGACTGCGAAAGACCTGCAGTGGTGGCTTTCGGATCCCAATTGGGTCAACGGCAGATCCCTCTCCCTTCCCCAATCAGATCTCTCAATAGTGACAGATGCGTCGCTTCTGGGCTGGGGCGGCCACATGGGAGAGGCGGAGATCAGAGGCCTCTGGTCTCCGGCGGAGTCAGGACTCCACATAAACATGCTGGAGCTCCGAGCAATCAGAGTTGAGTTGAAAGCATTCCTTCCCTCTCTCAAAGGGAAAGTGGTGCAGGTGTTCACGGACAACACTACTGCCATGTGGTACTCCAACAAACAAGGCAGGGTAGGGTCCTGGACCCTATGTCAAGAGGCACTACGCCTCTGGACATTGCTGGAACATCAGGGCATTACCCTGATGGTTCAACAACTGGCGGGCTCTCTCAACCCCAGAGCAGACAAACTCAGCCGCCGACGCACTGTCGATCACAAATGGCATCTCCATCTGGAGATGGCGCAAGGTCTCTTTCTCATGTGGGGAGAGCCTTGGTTAGATCTGTTCACCTCCGCAGAGAACGCACAATGTCAGCTATTTTGCGGGTTGGAGTTTCCAAGGCGGCACTCGCTCGGAGACGCTTTTCATCTCGAGTGGAACTCCGGCCTCCTTTACGCCTTCCCGCCTATCCCTCTTCTGCCCAGAGTTCTCAAGAAGATCAAGAGCAACCGGGCCCAAGTTATCTTGGTAGCTCCGGACTGGGCTCGAAGAGTGTGGTATCCCGAGCTACTGAGCATGTCCATCGATCCTCCACTCAGACTGCCTCTTTGGGTGGATCTTCTGTCGCAGCAGCAGGGGACGGTCCTACACCCAAACCTGTCCAACCTCCGCCTTCATGCGTGGAGATTGAGCGGCAACAGTTGACGGCATTTGCCCTTCCACCCAGAGTCTGCAATGTTATCTTGGCAGCCAAGTGTCCCTCGACTAAAACTTGATACGGCTGTTGTTGTAATAAATTTGTGGCATGGTGCACCAACAAATCTGTTGACCCCCTATCTGCCCCTCTTTCAGAGGTTCTTCTATTCATTCTTTCTTTAGCCCATCAGGGCTCTGCATTGGGCACCCTTAAGGGCTATCTGTCTGCCATTTCCACCTTTCTTAGACTTCCTGATCAGCCCTCACTCTTTAAATCTCGTCTTGTGAGTAGGTTCTTAAAGGGGCTCACCCACTTATATCCTCCCACTCCCTTCACCATGCCTCAGTGGGATCTTAATCTTGTGCTTACTTTCTTGATGTGTACTCCCTTTGAGCCTATGCATAATTGTCCCTTACAGCTCCTCACATTCAAAACTGTCTTTCTTATCGCCATCACCTCTGGTCGCAGAGTGAGTGAGCTTCAAGCCCTTTCTTCAAAGCCTCCGTACTTGTCTGTACACCCCGACAAAGTGGTGTTACACACTAGAGCTTCCCTCCTTCCTAAGGTGGTTACACCATTTCATGTAGGCCAGTTGTAAGGAAATGGTTACCCCCTGAATTTTTGCCTTTGCTGATGCCAAGTTATGATTTGAAAGTGTGCTGAGGCCTGCTAACCAGACCCCATCACCAGTGCTCTTTCCCTAATCTGTACCTTTGTTTCCACAATTGGCACACCCTGGCATCCAGGTAAGTCCCTTGTAAATGGTAACCCTGGTACCAAGGGCCCTGATGCCAGGGAAGGTCTCTAAGGGCTGCAGCATGTCTTATGCCACCCTGGGGACCCCTCACTCAGCACAGACACACTGCTTGCCAGCTTGTGTGTGCTGGTGGGGAGAAAATGACTAAGTCGACATGGCACTCCCCTCAGGGTGCCATGCCAACCTCACACTGCCTACGGCATAGATAAGTCACCCCTCTAGCAGGCCTTACAGCCCTAAGGCAGGGTGCACTATACCATAGGTGAGGGCATAGGTGCATGAGCACTATGCCCCTACAGTGTCTAAGCAAAACCTTAAGTAAGTGCAGGGTAGCCATAAGAGTATATGGTCTGGGAGCCTGTCATACATGAACTCCACAGCACCATAATGGCTACACTGAAGACTGGGAAGTTTGGTATCAAACTTCTCAGCACAATAAATGCACACTGATGCCAGTGTACATTTTATTGTGAAATACACCCCAGAGGGCATCTTAGAGATGCCCCCTGAAAACATACCCGACTTCCAGTGTGGGCTGACTAGTTTTACCAGCCTGCCACACACCAGACATGTTGCTGGCCACATGGGGAGAGTACCTTTGTCACTCGGTGGCTAGTAACAAAGCCTGTACTGGGTGGAGGTGCTTCTCAGCTCCCCCTGCAGGAACTGTAACACCTGGTGGTGAGCCTCAAAGCCTCACCCCCTTTGTTACAGCACCACAGGGCACTCCAGCTAGTGGAGATGCCTGCCCCCTCCGACCACGGCCCCACTTTTGGCGGCAAGGCTGGAGGAGATAATGAGAAAAACAAGTGGGAGTCACTGGCCAGTCAGGACAACCCCTAAGGTGCCCTGAGCTGAGGTGACTCTGACTTTTAGAAATCCTCCATCTTGCAGATGGAGGATACCCCCAATAGGATTAGGGATGTGCCCCCCTCCCCTCAGGGAGGAGGCACAAAGAGGGTGTAGCCACCCTCAGGGCTAGTAGCCATTGGCTACTAACCCCCTAGACCTAAACACCCCCCTAAATTGAGTATTTAGGGGCCCCCAGAACCTAGGAAAACAGATTCCTGCAACCTGAAGACAAAGAAGGACTGCTGACCTGAAGCCCTGCAGAGAAGACGGAGACACTAACTGCTTTGGCCCCAGCCCTACCGGCCTGTCTCCCCACTTCGAGAGAAACTGCAACAGCGATGCGTCCCCCAGGGTCCAGCAACCTCTGAAGCCACAGAGGACTACCCTCCATCTAAAAGGACCAAGAACTCCTGAGGACAGCGGCCCTGTTCCACAAAGACTGCAACTTTGCAACAAAGAAGCAACTTTTAAAGACCACATGTTTCCCGCCGGAAGCGTGAGACTTTCCACTGTGCACCTGACCCCCCCGGCTCGACCTGCTGAGAACCAACACTACAGGGAGCACTCCCCGGCAACTGCGACCCTGTGAGCAGCCAGAGTTTACCCCCCTGAGCACTGGCAGTGACACTTGCAGAGGGAATCCAGAGGCTCCCCCTGACCGCGACTGCCTGCCTCAAAGAACCAGACGCCTGGTAAAGACACTGCACCCGCAGCCCCCAGGACCTGAAGGATCCGACCTCCAGTGCAAAAGCGACCCCCAGGTGGCCTTCTCCCTTGCCCAGGTGGTGGCTACCCCGAGGAGCCCCCCCTTGCCTGCCTGCTTCGCTGAAGAGACCCCCGGGTCTCCCATTGAAATCTATTGCAAACCTGACGCCTGTTTGCACTCTGCACCTGGCCCCCACCATGCCGCTGAGGGTGTACTTTTTGTGCTGACTTGTGTCCCCCCTTGTGCCCTACAAAACCCCCCTGGTCTGCCCTCCGAAGTCACGGGTACTAACCTGCTGGCAGACTCGAATCGGGGCACCCCCTTCTCCATTGAAGCCTATGCGTTTTGGGCACCACTTTGACCTCTGCACCTGACCGGCCCTGAGCTGCTGGTGTGGTAACTTTGGGGTTAGCCTGAACCCCCAACGGTGGGCTACCTTGGACCCAACTTTGAACCCTGTAGGTGGTTTACTTACCTGCAAAACTAACCAATACTTACATCCCCCAGGAACTGTTGAAATTTGCAGTGTCTAGTTTTAAAATAGGTTATTGCTATTTGTGCCAAAACTGTAAATGCTATTTTGCTGATTCAAAGTTCCTATGATACCTGAGTGAAGTGCCTTTCATTTAAAGTATTGATTGTAAATCTCGAACCTGTGATTCTTAAAATAAACTAAGAAAATATATTTTTCTATATAAAAACCTATTGGCCTGGAATTGTCTTTGAGTGTGTGTTCCTCATTTATTGCCTGTGTGTGTACAACAAATGCTTAACACTACCCTCTGATAAGCCTACTGCTCGACCACACTACCACAAAATAGAGCATTAGAATGATCTCTTTTTGCCACTATCTTACCTCTAAGTGGAACCCTTGGACTCTGTGCATGCTATTTCTTACTTTGAAATAGTACATACAGAGCCAACTTCCTATATTGGTGGATCAGCGGTGGGGTACAAGACTTTGCATTTGCTGGACTACTCAGCCAATACCTGATCACACGACTAAGGGCCAGATGTAGGTAAGTATGGTTTTGCGAGTTGCAATTTGCGAGTCATAGAGACTCGCAAATTGCAACTCGCAAAACCACATGCAGAAAGGTGTCTCAGACACCTTCTGCGAGTCGGTATGGGGTCGCAATGACCCACCTCATTAATATTAATGAGGTGGGTCGCAAATTGCGGCCCCATACCGACTATGGGCACTCGCAAACATGGAGGCCTGCTGTCTTCAGCAGACCTCCATGTTTGCGACTGCTTTTCAATAAAGCAGGTTTTTTTTTTCAAAGTGCAACCCGTTTTCCTTAAAGGAAAACGAGCTGCACTTTGAAAAATAAACCGAAACCTTTTGTTTCGGTATTTTTCAGGGCAGGTAGTGGTCCATTGGACCACTGCCTGCTCTGAAAAATTATTTTTGTGATCATTCACAAAGGGGAAGGGGTCCCATGGGGACCCCTTCCCGTTTGCGAATGAGTTACCATCCACTTCAAGTGGATGGTAACTGCGAGTTGATTTGTGACCGCTTTTGCGGTCACAAATCAACTTACATCGCGGTGCGAGTTGCAAATAGGAAGGGAACACCCCTTCCTATTTGCAAGTCGGAAACACATTTTGCGAGTCGGTTCCGACTCGCAAAATGTGTTTCTGCATCGCGCACAGGCATTAGCGCCTCGCAAACGGCGTTTTTCCTTCCTAATGCCTTGCTACATCTGGCCCTAAATTCCAAAAATTGTCATTAGAAACTGATTTTTGAAATTTGAACTATTTTTCTAAAAAATGTTAAGTCCTGCTAGGGCCTTGTGTTAGTCCCTGTTAGCATTTCTTTTAGAGTTTAAACGTTTTGTTAGATTCTTAAAAAGTATTCCAACTTTTAGAAACAAAGGGGCATATTTATACTCCGTTTGCGCCGATTGTGCGTCAAAACATTTGACGCACAATCAGCGCAAACGTTGCCCCATATTTAAACTCTGACGCCCGAGCCCACGGACGACAAAATTCCGCTGTGTGCGTCATTTCTTGGATGCGGCAACCCGCCCTGCGTTAATGATATGCAGGGTAGGCGTTCCCGTCTAAAAAACGCCGCAAACGGCCGTGCGTCGTATTTATGCTTCCGGGCAAAAATTACTCTCGCCGGGAGGCGGAGCAAAAAAATTACGCACAGCCCGATTTGCGTCAAAATTTAACTCCTGGGTCAGGGCAGGCGTTAAAATGGGGCAAACACACCTGTATTTAATCAGAACACACAGAACAAACAGCAGAGCAGCAGAGCAGCAGAGCAGCAACAGGGAGACATGGAGGTGATTTTTATCCAGCGTGCACGTAGACGCAGAGCCTAGCAGCAACAACAGCAGCTACACCAACACCAGCAGGGACCCCAAAGGCAGCGCAGAAGGCAGGAGAGGATATTCCGCCCAAGAACAACCCTGCATGGCCTCAGGGAACACAACATCATACAGAGGTACCGGTTGAACTGGCAGGCCATTCAGCAGCTGCTGCGAAACATTGAACCGCAGTTGGCCCCCACTTTAGTGACACCCCGCACCATCCCAACAGAAACAAAGCTGCTTGCCGTACTTCACCTGCTGGCAAGCGGCTCTTTCCAAACAACTGGTGCCCTGGTTGGCGGAATATCACAACCATCATTCTCTGCATTTCTGCCAAAAGTACTGGATGCCATCATTCGGCTGACACCCCTCCACATCTGCTTCCCTAACACACTGCAGAAGCAGCAGGAAACAAAACAGGGGTTCTACGCAATCAGTGGCTTCCCACACGTCCTTGGTGCAATCGACTGCACACACGTACGCCTTGTGCCACCTGCTGCAACAGAACACCTCTACCGCAACAGGAAGCACACACATTCAATCAACGTGCAGGCCATAGTCGATCACCAGGGATTGATCACCAACATCGTGGCTAAATATCCTGGGAGTGTACATGACTCATTCATCTTCCGTCACTGCACCATCAACCAACACTTCCAGGATGGACGGTATGGCAATGGTCTACTTGTTGGTACGTACAGAACCCTACTTATATACACACTGCACAGCAACCCTCTAGGACACACAACACATACACCACAACAGCAACATGTCAACAGGAACACACTGAGGTCCTGACATCACTAGCCATGTTTCTTAAGTCACCATTGAACCTGTCACACATCGGAATTAACTATACAGCCTAATGTGAAGACATTAATGAGTGTGGTTGCCTAAATGTCACCTTGCAAAATGTAAGTGTCACAATGACCTTTACATTAATACATTGCATAAGTTTAAAGGTATGGGATGTACAGGGTACTTTGATATGAACGTGTTAACAACACTTCCAAATTTAAATGTGCATGGAACTATCATCTCACCCTCAGTGAAGACACACGGACACCTGTATCACAAGTCACAATGCTAGGGAGGGCACACTGTACTGCAAATCCCAAAACATACTGCTGATAAATGGTTAGCAGACAAACACTTGCTCAGCCAAGGAAACAACACAATGCAGATGGTATAGCCTACAAGTATAGGATGTCACATTAGTACACAAAAGAGTCACAGACAACACAAGACAACTACTGCCATTAAAGGTCTTTTCAATAGTGCCAGCTACATCTACATGATCCCATTCTGTGTTTTTCTTTCAGCTGATCAGGGGTATGGCATCCAGCCATGGCTAATGACACCATTTGGGAACCCGAGTACTGCTGCAGAGCGGGCATACAACGACGCCCATAAGAGGACACGCAGCATTGTCGAGCGGACCTTTGGGATCCTCAAGTCAAGGTTCCGCTGCCTTGACATCACTGGCGGTAGCCTACTATATTCCCCCGAGATGGTCTGTAGGATCATACTCACATGTGCAATATTGCACAACATTTGTGTAAAAAGGAACATTCCCCTCCTCGAACCAGACCCATACATGCCTGAAGACGACGAAGAGGAGGATGCTGGCCTGCAACAGGAGGGGGAACAACCAAACACGGCTGCTGGAGTGCGTAGGCGCTAACACATTGTAAATAATTTCTTTTCATAATTATCACCATCACCACTTAATGCACTATTGTAAATAAACACTGATAACAAACACCACATCATGGTTTGGACTATTCATTTCTGCCCACCTTTAGCTTGAAATATCTGAAGAAGAATGTTGTCTCATTGAGCAATAATGATATAACAATCATGACACAAAAAAACACACTACAAATGTAATGGCCACCATACAATGGTCAAATACACACACAATGTAAATGACAGACATCCTGTACAGTTCACCTTTGAAGGGCAATAGCTGAGGACCACACATATGACTCACATACATGTAGTAAACATGGATCATCGCAGCAGATGGCACACAACTAAAACACCATCACTCAACTAGGGGAAAACAGGCCTCATACATCAGGCAGTTCACATGCTAATGCTTCAGGAACAGGAATGTAGTACTAGACTCTTGCCAACAGTAATTCCAACTACTTTCATTGCAATGACTATCTGTGACTAGAGTTACACATAAGCAGAACATACACAGCACAAGTGCTACACCTATGACAAGCATCCAGCACATCACATCCCATCTACATGTCAGCCCTTTTCTAAAAACATTACACACACTTGCAGCTGCTCACACCCCACCTGTCTGAAGAGGACCCTGGAATGCTGATTTGTGTAGACTGAGATTCCCTCATCTACACACACACACTCACAAGAATCATCCAGTGTGCCACACCCTTTCCTATGCCTACCATTGTCATACTACCATCTCACTGCATGGAACTCAGCTCATATAATACACTGGCTTGGAGTTTTTGAGGCCTGGTATCACATGTAGATTGATTCTTCTGTGAAAGGTACTGTAGGCTATTTATCGGCAAATCCCATCTGACAGGACTAGTGAGACACAGATGGAGGCCACACCAGTGATCCCCTCCATGCACACCACCCAAATGTACATGCCCGTCCCTGCTGGTGCCTCCTACTGCATACATGTTGGAATTTGAGCTATTACATCATTAAGCTTTGACACTAATGTTGCCGTAGAAAACTTTATCAGGGTTCATGTGTCACCTTCAAAACAACACAGGACATACACAGTGTGACATCTCAACTGTCTACTGCTCCCTCTGACCAGTCCTAGTCAGAACACTTGATCATGTAATTACTGAAAGAACTTGCTCCTGATTGACCCAGCATCCTGTCAGCCTGACTGGCACCTGTCCGTGGGTCACTCTACAGATACCTGGGGTCCACCTATGGACCACACGTGCTGTCCAAAACCTCTTGTACCTCAGACACTAATTTGTCATTAGCCTCATCAATGTATACTCAAATACATAGTATTTCATCATTTGACTGTTATTTGCATCCGATTTGTGACAGTGCCCTTGAATAGCCAAATCTTGGCCCTTCCGTTGTCTGGCCCTCATTAATGCCTAAACTACAAAGTGTGACAGTAGACCTGGACCATAGTGTATGATGGTGTAAATGGCCTCCATCAAAACCAGCAACCTCAGATAATGTCCATGAAAAGTCAACACATATGAGGACCCTGACTGTTCAAACGCTGAGTAATATTGTTCAAATGATAAAGATGAGTCGTGTGTGTTAAATACCAGCCATTTACTTCTGCACAGAGGCTATGATGTTTCCTGATACATTACCATCCACAGAGGCCAACTGGAGTACAAATGTTGCAATGACACATGCCGGATCCAGACACCTGAGACATTCTCCCACTCAGCACACCAAGGTTGCCCAGTTTAAAGTCTCATTACACGTTTTCAGTGACAGGGTGGGACCATCCATGTGTAGGTGACCATGTCCTCAATGGCTTCTCTCAACTTTTGCTACAAACAATACCCAATAGAAACAAGATTAGCTGCCACTAACTCATGAGGAGACCTGGAAGTTACAGTGACAACATACACCCTGACAGTTGATACTGGATCAATATTGGACCACACACATGTACATGTACCATCCAATCAACAAATTATTTGCAAGCAGCCGATCACAGTAGTGTCCCAGTTGTAACCTAGCAGGAAGAATGAAACATGCCACTAAACCAGGTAATGCATAAAGGGCCACATACATCAACAACCTATTTTCTATCATGACATGATGAACGTTGAGATTTTGCAAAAAATATCAATGCAAAATGGTATGTCAGATTTCTCCAAAGAATCAATAGGGCAAACGTAAAATGGGCAAATGGGATTACAGAATGGCAAACAGTGAATCATACCCTATTTGCTTCCATGAGCCTGCTGCTGAAGGTTTAGCATTACTGAATTTGGGAAACCCTTGGATAAATTTGCAAGTCTGGAAGAGCAAACCCTAGGGTGCTGGGGGCCTAAGTCCACCTCTACTGCCCCCCAAATAGACAATATTTATGCACATGTGAAGCACACACATGCATAAGGCGCATGTGTGCCCTACATGTCAAAAGTAAAACACATTTAAGATACATTAACTCGTAATTAGGACATGGTTACCCCCTTAAAAAGTGTAGGCGACAACTGCCTTACCTATTTGGCCTTTATATAATTTTGATTACCGTGATAAATGTGGACACATTTTTGCTAAGGAATACATCCTAGTATCCCATTCATATTTTGAAAATAGCCATCAGCAATTACCCACATATGTGTACAATTATGAGTAATATCCATTCTGACCAATCATTACTATTGCACTGTGAATACCTTCTATACATCCTATAAGGGACATTTGCCATAGCTAACACCAAATGTGAATCACTTAGCACCGTTTGGTCATGACAAAATTCATTTCACAATTTGACAAATGAAAGACATATTTGTCATAATGCGTCATATTTCCACGCATACAGCTTGTGCATCATAAGTTTTGACGCACAGGAGTGCAGATAATGCAGAGTCAAAAATTATTTCTAAAATAGATATCATAATATCCTGCATAACATGGCGTCCATTTTATTCCATAATGCGTCATATTTCCACGCATACAGCTTGTGCGTCATAATTTTTGACGCACAGGAGTGCAGATAATGCAGAGTCAAAAAATTATTTCTAAAATAGATATCATAATATCCTGCATAACATGGCCTCCATTTTTTTCCATAATGCGTCATATTTCCTCGCATACAGCTTGTGCGTCATAATTTTTGACGCACAGGAGTGCAGATAATGCAGAGTCAAAAATATTTTTCATATTTAGATATCATATTTTTCCAGCGCCTTAATTTTTAACTCTAGAACTTTAAAATAAGCCTCAAACAAATATAATAGACCAATGAAGAATTTTTTTTGACTGCATTATGTGCACTCCTATGCGTGAAAAAATATGACGCACAAGCTGTATGCGTGAAAAAATGACGCATAGCGGGGGGAAAACGGTGGCCATTTGTGAGAAAACAGGGCTGATTGCAGATGCCCCATAACTTTTTGCCCCCATTTTCCTCTTTTTGCTGGTGTTTTCCTGACTTTGATGGTGCCCTGGGTACTGCTAACCAGTCCCAGGGCCTGTGCTCTGTGTAAAATGGATATGCAAATTAGGCTAATTATAATTGGCTAAGTTAACCTACTTATAAGTCCCTAGTATATGGTAGGGCATGTAGGTTTAGGGACCACAGCATAGGTGGTGCACACCTAGGTGCATTGCTGAGGTGCCCAGTGTCATTTTAAAAGCAAGCCTGCCTTGCTGGCTGCTTTTAAATTAAAGTTATATGCAAATTCGACTTTGGAATTAAAGGTACTTCCAAAGTCTTAAACTACCTTATTTTTACATATAAGTCAACCCTAAGGTGTGCCCTATGTGCCCCTAGGGCTGGGTGCCATGTAACTATAAGCAGGGACTTTATAAAAATAGATTTATAAGCCCTGGTGAGGTAAAAACAGCCAAATTCGTTTTTCCCTCATTGAAGTAAATGGCCTTCATAGGCTAGAATGGGCAGACTTTATTTTAAATTTTAAAGTCTCCTTAAATGTTACATACCAAGAATTTGGTATCAAATTGATTGTTGTAATAATTCCCACAACTTCCAGTTGTTGGATTTAATATAACTTGTCCAGGTAAAAAGTTTAGACTTTACCTAAAAAGTTGCCAATTTCAGCTCTGCATTGTTTTTGCTGTTGTGCTCTGATTGGCCAGCCTGCAGCAGCTTCTGCCAGGCTGCCTTGATGAGGTGTGAAGTGGCCTGACTTCACACAAAGGAATGTGCTTGGGGGAGAGAATCTCCCCTCAGCAGATGGTGAGGCAGGAAGGGGGAGGGCTGCCAAACTGGTCTTCAAAGGCAGAGAAGGACATTTGCAGCACCCAGCAACCCCCACATCCTGCAACCCCAGACAATTAGGTGCCCCCTTGATTAGATTAGGAGAGGGCAGGAGAGGGGTGTGTTTCTGATTTTTAGCCACACCAGTGGGTGGGCTCAGCCAGATGTAACCTCCAAAAATCAGATTCATCCATGTTGGATTTTTAGAGACTGTTGCCTTCTGGGATGGATTTTTGCCACATTTCCCAGGAAGTGGTCATCACAGGGGGACGACCCTGTCCCTGATTGGAGAACCAGGGCCCCCCTGCTTTTCACCCAGGAGCAAGGATAAAACTGGCAAACCTGCACCCACGCCTCAGATCCCCTCCAGAATTCAACAAGAAAGGAATTAAAGAAGAAGAAGGACTGCCCTGCTGGACCCCTGGCCTGCACCTGGAACCTGCACTCAGAAGGACTGCACCAGCTGCACACTTGGGCTTCACCACAAGAAGGACTTTGCCTGGCTTCAACTGGTTCAAGGAGGGACTCCCTGTTTGCTACAGGTGAAAAATTGCTAACCAAAGTCCCCTGCACCAACTCCTGAAGAAAGCGACCAGCTGACCACTGTCCAGTGGCCAAAAAGGAGTTTGCGCCAGGTGCATTCTGGGAGTTGAAGTCCGCACCCCCCAAGGACCATCACAGAACTTCTGGACCCTTGGGGTGAGCTGTGGACCTCAAAAGAACCTTAAAAGAACATCTGGGTGAAGCCCCAGAAGTTTGGAAAAGATTGGAGAATTTTTTTTAAAAAAGCTCTATAAAGTGACCGACCCGACGCGGAAATTCTAGCCGGCTTGCCTCAACCGCGACCCGGCCTGACTTCGTGGTTCGTCCCGGTAAAGAAAAACATCCAAAAAAGAGACTAAGTCCGAACGTAAAAAGTTGACCGGGACCTCCCAGCCATCGTATCCGAGAAGGGCTCCATGGACGTCGGAGCAAGATCCAGGTTTACCCCGGTCGAAGGATTTTTATCTCGAAAAAACGACTAAGTCCGAAGGTAAAAATCACCACCGAGGAAACCGACTTCGCGTATCCGGACAAGGGCTCCAGGAGGTCGGATTCAACTGGCAGGTTCGTCCCGGGGAAGAAAAACATCAAAAAAGAGACTAAGTCAGAAGGTAACTTTTTAACCGAGGCCTCCCGCGACTTGTAGCCAAGCAGGGCTCCATCGCGGTCGGCCTGAAAGTTTGACTTTGCCCCGGTCCTGGTGCAACCAGATGACCCGATTGGCGCTTTTTGTTTCTAAGCGCTAGAAAATAATAATACTTTAAAAATTCATATCTCCGGTTCCCCTGAACCGATTTTAATCGTTTTTGTGTCATTTTAAAGATAAAAATATAAGCTATTTTTATAAATTGGTTTTGGATTTTTAAACTGTTTCCTGTGTTTTATTTAATTACTGTTTTGTGATATTTGAATGCTTTACACTTTGTCTCCTAAGTTAAGCCTTGACGCTCGATGCCAAGCTACCAAGGGTAGAGCTGGGATTAATTTACTGAGACCTAACTGTACCTATGTGGAGGTTAGTGGCTTGTTGCTAGGTGTAGGTACCTACCTGCCCTACCAATAACCCATTTTCCAACATAATTGGAAGCAGCGACGGGATCCTGTACTTGTGTTCAATATCACGTTACAGTTTTAGGTAAAACAAATTAAAAATCCTTTAAATTGTTCTAGTGCAAAAATTGTTTTTAATTTTTAATTTGGATTAATTTCAATTATTGAATTTTTGTAATTTTTCTAAATTCTTGTTTCCAATTTTTGCAAAAAGTTTTTGTTGACACAAAACTAGGGAACCATGGAGCTTGATCTGGCTAGCCTACCCACTCTGACAGTAGTCCAGCTTAGGGGGTTGTGTATTGAAAGAGGGTTGCCTGCAACCACTGATCTCAGGAAGCAAATCCTGATCACATCCCTGACAGCATGGGCTGAGGCCCAAGAGGTAGAGTCAGAAGAAGCTCCAGAGGAGGGAGAAAGAAGGGAGGATGCAAGCTCTAACCACTCAGGGGAGGGAAGGCATCTGAGCCCAAGTGAGGAAGAGGAAGAACGGTCCTCAGTAAATACAGTCACTAGGGGCAGATCCAAAGCTAGTGGTGGGAAGGGGGTCCTTTCAGGAGGAGAGAACCCATCCATCAGAGAAAGAGAGCTGGAGGCCCAGCTAGCATACATAGCTTTGGAAGCAGAGAAGCTGGCCCTAGAAAAGAAAAAGTGGGCATACAAAGAGAAAAGAGATGGAAGCAGCGATAAAGAAGCTGAGGTGTCCATGGGTGGGGGAGTTTGCCCCAGATTACCCAAGGGGGTGGTTCCTGCTTATGTAGAGGGGGATGACATAGATAAGTGGCTGGGGGCCTTTGAGAGGGCACTCCAAATGAGAAGGGTTAGGCCTCAATACTGGGGTTCCCTTTTGTGGAAGTTGGTCCCCAACTCAGGGAGGGATAGGCTTCTGACCTTAAGGGGGGAGGAGGCAGATTCATACCCTAGTATGAAGAGGTGCTTAGCCAAGAAGTTTGGTCTGACCCCAGAGCAATATAGAATGAAGTTCAGGGACACCCAGAAGGTCAGTACCCAGTCTTGGGTTGACTTTGTGGACATTTCACTAAAGGCATTAGAGGGCTGGATTATTGGTAACAAAGTAGATACTTATGAAGGGTTATACAATCTGATCATGAGAGAGCACATCTTGACCAATTGTACCCAAGAAAGGTTACGCCAGCATCTAGTGGACTCTAAGCAGACCAACCCTACAGAGCTAGGGGAGGCAGCTGATGAGTGGTTGAGAACCAGGGTGGTTGTCAAGTCCCAGGTGGGAGACTCCAAGAAGGGGGGGACAGGTCCCCAAAAACCTAAGGAGGGAGGTGGTAAGCCCACCACAGAGACTCCCTCTGTACCCCAGAACCCTAAGAAGGAGGAGAGTAAATCCCACTCCCACTCTGACCAGCAGAGACAGTTAGACCCAGGGTTAAAAAAGCTCTTGGACAGTAGGGCTTGCTTTGACTGTCAGCAGACAGGTCACTTCAGAGGAGATGCAGCCTGTCCAAAGAAGGTGGTTAGCACTGGGCTGTCCAGTGTAGCCATAGAGGAGGATTCCTCAGATGATGAAGTCCTCCTAGCATTGAGCTGGGAGACAGGACCAGATGGTAAGCTGGTGATCCCTGAGGGTGGGAGTAGGCACTTCCACCACATTCAAGTGAATGGGATCCCTACCACTGGCCTGAGAGACACCTGTGCCAGTCACACTATAGTGAGTGACCGGTTAGTGACCCCAGACATGTATGTCCCAGGAAAGACAAAGAAAGTCAGGATAGCCACAGGGGAGGTCACCTCCAAACCTGTAGCCATAGTGCCCCTAGAGAGGGAGGGTATCCTTGACTGGATTAGGGTGGTAGTCAGTGCTGACCTTCCCCTAGATTGTATCCTGGGCAATGACCTCCCAGAGGTGAGTCTGGTCACAGATGGGGTGGTCGCCCAGGGCGCCCCCCCAACCCAAAGTCCTGGGGAGTCAGTCCCTACAGTTAGGAGACAGGGGTCCCCAAGAAAAGGAAAGAAGAAAAGGAAGGGTAGGCCACTCTTAAAGAGAGTTCCAGGGAGCCAAGGGCCCTCTGCCCCAGTAAGGGGGGAGCCCAGAGTTGGCACTGGTGAGGCCTCACCTGACCCCAAGGAAGTCCTGAGTAGTCAGGCAGCTGTCCAGATGCAAGGTGTTGCCCCTGCACTGACAGAAGGGAGAGTGGAAGGAGGGTGTCTGCCACAGGAGGTGGTAGCCCCCCACTCTAGACAGCAAGAGGGGTGCCAGGACCCCAAAGTTGCCCCTAAAGCAGCTCAGCCACCTGTCAGTGGAGAGCTTAGGGTGTGGTTCTGGGTACTGACATCTGTCAGTAGCCTCTGCTGGGTGCTAGCCTTCCTGGCAGCACTGTACTTGGCCTGGGAGGCAGACCCAAGGGCCAATAGCAAAGTAGGCCCCCTGACCCTATTGGTCATGGTGGGGTTGCTCAAGTTTTGGGTGACCTCTTTGGTTAAGCTAGGTGTTGCCCTAGCAAAGTTTGGAGTAGGGGAGGTGGGCACCTCACTACCCAAGTTGGCAGAGAGAAAGGAGGAAGACCCCCCTAGAGGAAAGTTTCAGTTTGAGTTGGGTCCTTTTACTGTTGGGATGGCTTCACTACCCATAGGGAGTGACCCTGACAGGAGGATATAAGGCAGAGTAGGCCCTGCAAAGGGACAGCCAGTTTTCTTCACTGTCTTCCTCGCCTAACAAGCCAGGAAGACTCTCCCAGGGTTGGGCTGAGTCTCCTGGGCGTGTGGGCTGGGGGGGTTGTGTGAGAAAACAGGGCTGATTGCAGAGGCCCCATAACTTTTTGCCCCCATTTTCCTCTTTTTGCTGGCGTTTTCCTGACTTTGATGGTGCCCTGGGTACTGCTAACCAGTCCCAGGGCCTGTGCTCTGTGTAAAATGGATATGCAAATTAGGCTAATTATAATTGGCTAAGTTAACCTACCTATAAGTCCCTAGTATATGGTAGGGCATGTAGGTTTAGGGACCACAGCATAGGTGGTGCACACCTAGGTGCATTGCTGAGGTGCCCAGTGTCATTTTAAAAGCAAGCCTGCCTTGCTGGCTGCTTTTAAATTAAAGTTATATGCAAATTCGACTTTGGAATTAAAGGTACTTCCAAAGTCTTAAACTACCTTATTTTTACATATAAGTCACCCCTAAGGTGTGCCCTATGTGCCCCTAGGGCTGGGTGCCATGTAACTATAAGCAGGGACTTTATAAAAATAGATTTATAAGCCCTGGTGAGGTAAAAACAGCCAAATTCGTTTTTCCCTCATTGAAGTAAATGGCCTTCATAGGCTAGAATGGGCAGACTTTATTTTAAATTTTAAAGTCTCCTTAAATGTTACATACCAAGAATTTGGTATCAAATTGATTGTTGTAATAAATCCCACAACTTCCAGTTGTTGGATTTAATATAACTTGTCCAGGTAAAAAGTTTAGACTTTACCTAAAAAGTTGCCAATTTCAGCTCTGCATTGTTTTTGCTGTTGTGCTCTGATTGCCCAGCCTGCAGCAGCTTCTGCCAGGCTGCCTTGATGAGGTGTGAAGTGGCCTGGCTTCACACAAAGGAATGTGCTTGGGGGAGAGAATCTCCCCTCAGCAGATGGTGAGGCAGGAAGGGGGAGGGCTGCCAAACTGGTCTTCAAAGGCAGAGAAGGACATTTGCAGCACCCAGCAACACCCCCACATCCTGCAACCCCAGACAATTAGGTGCCCCCTTGATTAGATTAGGAGAGGGCAGGAGAGGGGTGTGTTTATGATTTTTAGCCACACCAGTGGGTGGGCTCAGCCAGATGTAACCTCCAAAAATCAGATTCATCCATGTTGGATTTTTAGAGACTGTTGCCTTCTGGGATGGATTTTTGCCACACTTCCCAGGAAGTGGTCATCACAGGGGGACGACCCTGTCCCTGATTGGAGAACCAGGGCCCCCCTGCTTTTCACCCAGGAGCAAGGATAAAACTGGCAAACCTGCACCCACGCCTCAGATCCCCTCCAGAATTCAACAAGAAAGGAACTAAAGAAGAAGAAGGACTGCCCTGCTGGACCCCTGGCCTGCACCTGGAACCTGCACTCAGAAGGACTGCACCAGCTGCACACTTGGGCTTCACCAAAAGAAGGACTTTGCCTGGCTTCAACTGGTTCAAGGAGGGACTCCCTGTTTGCTACAGGTGAAAAATTGCTAACCAGAGTCCCCTGCACCAACTCCTGAAGAAAGCGACCAGCTGACCACTGTCCAGTGGCCAAAAAGGAGTTTGTGCCAGGTGCATTCTGGGAGTTGAAGTCCGCACCCCCCAAGGACCATCACAGAACTTCTGGACCCTTGGGGTGAGCTGTGGACCCCAAAAGAACCTTAAAAGAACATCTGGGTGAAGCCCCAGAAGTTTGGAAAAGATTGGAGATTTTTTTTTTTAAAAAGCTCCATAAAGTGACCGACCCGACGCGGAAATTCTAGCCGGCTTGCCTCAACCGCGACCCGGCCTGACTTCGTGGTTCGTCCCGGTAAAGAAAAACATCCAAAAAAGAGACTAAGTCCGAACGTAAAAAGTTGACCGGGACCTCCCAGCCATCGTATCCGAGAAGGGCTCCATGGACGTCGGAGTAACATCCAGGTTTACCCCGGTCGAAGGATTTTCATCTCAAAAAAACGACTAAGTCCGAAGGTAAAAATCACCACTGAGGAAACCGACTTCGCGTATCCGGACAAGGGCTCCAGGAGGTCGGATTCAACTGGCAGGTTCGTCCCGGGGAAGAAAAACATCAAAAAAGAGACTAAGTCAGAAGGTAACTTTTTAACCGAGGCCTCCCGCGACTTGTAGCCGAGCAGGGCTCCATCGCGGTCGGCCTGAAAGTTTGACTTTGCCCCGGTCCTGGTGCAACCAGATGACCCGATTGGCGCTTTTTGTTTCTAAGCGCTAGAAAATAATAATACTTTAAAAATTCATATCTCCGGTTCCCCTGAACCGATTTTAATCGTTTTTGTGTCATTTTAAAGATAAAAATTTAAGCTATTTTTATAAATTGGTTTTGGATTTTTAAACTGTTTCCTGTGTTTTATTTAATTACTGTTTTGTGATATTTGAATGCTTTACACTTTGTCTCCTAAGTTAAGCCTTGACGCTCGATGCCACGCTACCAAGGGTAGAGCTGGGATTATTTTACTGAGACCTAACTGTACCTATGTGGAGGTTAGTGGCTTGTTGCTAGGTGTAGGTACCTACCTGCCCTACCAATAACCCATTTTCCAACATAATTGGAAGCAGCGACGGGATCCTGTACTTGTGTTCAATATCACGTTACAGTTTTAGGTAAAACAAATTAAAAATCCTTTAAATTGTCCTAGTGCAAAAATTGTTTTTAATTTTTAATTTGGATTAATTTCAATTATTGAATTTTTGTAATTTTTCTAAATTCTTGTTTCCAATTTTTGCAAAAAGTTTTTGTTGACACAAAACTAGGGAACCATGGAGCTTGATCTGGCTAGCCTACCCACTCTGACAGTAGTCCAGCTTAGGGGGTTGTGTATTGAAAGAGGGTTGCCTGCAACCACTGATCTCAGGAAGCAAATCCTGATCACATCCCTGACAGCATGGGCTGAGGCCCAAGAGGTAGAGTCAAAAGAAGCTCCAGAGGAGGGAGAAAGAAGGGAGGATGCAAGCTCTAACCACTCAGGGGAGGGAAGGCATCTGAGCCCAAGTGAGGATGAGGAAGAACGGTCCTCAGTAAATACAGTCACTAGGGGCAGATCCAAAGCTAGTGGTGGGAAGGGGGTCCTTTCAGGAGGAGAGAACCCATCCATCAGAGAAAGAGAGCTGGAGGCCCAGCTAGCATACATAGCTTTGGAAGCAGAGAAGCTGGCCCTAGAAAAGAAAAAGTGGGCATACAAAGATAAAAGAGATGGAAGCAGCGATAAAGAAGCTGAGGTGTCCATGGGTGGGGGAGTTTGCCCCAGATTACCCAAGGGGGTGGTTCCTGCTTATGTAGAGGGGGATGACATAGATAAGTGGCTGGGGGCCTTTGAGAGGGCACTCCAAATGAGAAGGGTTAGGCCTCAATACTGGGGTTCCCTTTTGTGGAAGTTGGTCCCCAACTCAGGGAGGGATAGGCTTCTGACCTTAAGGGGGGAGGAGGCAGATTCATACCCTAGTATGAAGAGGTGCTTAGCCAAGAAGTTTGGTCTGACCCCAGAGCAATATAGAATGAAGTTCAGGGACACCCAGAAGGTCAGTACCCAGTCTTGGGTTGACTTTGTGGACATTTCACTAAAGGCATTAGAGGGCTGGATTATTGGTAACAAAGTAGATACTTATGAAGGGTTATACAATCTGATCATGAGAGAGCACATCTTGACCAATTGTACCCAAGAAAGGTTACGCCAGCATCTAGTGGACTCTAAGCAGACCAACCCTAGAGAGCTAGGGGAGGCAGCTGATGAGTGGTTGAGAACCAGGGTGGTTGTCAAGTCCCAGGTGGGAGACTCCAAGAAGGGGGGGACAGGTCCCCAAAAACCTAAGGAGGGAGGTGGTAAGCCCACCACAGAGACTCCCTCTGTACCCCAGAACCCTAAGAAGGAGGAGAGTAAATCCCACTCCCACTCTGACCAGCAGAGACAGTTAGACCCAGGGTTAAAAAAGCTCTTGGACAGTAGGGCTTGCTTTGACTGTCAGCAGACAGGTCACTTCAGAGGAGATGCAGCCTGTCCAAAGAAGGTGGTTAGCACTGGGCTGTCCAGTGTAGCCATAGAGGAGGATTCCTCAGATGATGAAGTCCTCCTAGCATTGAGCTGGGAGACAGGACCAGATGGTAAGCTGGTGATCCCTGAGGGTGGGAGTAGGCACTTCCACCACATTCAAGTGAATGGGATCCCTACCACTGGCCTGAGAGACACCTGTGCCAGTCACACTATAGTGAGTGACCGGTTAGTGACCCCAGACATGTATGTCCCAGGAAAGACAAAGAAAGTCAGGATAGCCACAGGGGAGGTCACCTCCAAACCTGTAGCCATAGTGCCCCTAGAGAGGGAGGGTATCCTTGACTGGATTAGAGTGGTAGTCAGTGCTGACCTTCCCCTAGATTGTATCCTGGGCAATGACCTCCCAGAGGTGAGTCTGGTCACAGATGGGGTGGTCGCCCAGGGCGCCCCCCCAACCCAAAGTCCTGGGGAGTCAGTCCCTACATTTAGGAGACAGGGGTCCCCAAGAAAAGGAAAGAAGAAAAGGAAGGGTAGGCCACTCTTAAAGAGAGTTCCAGGGAGCCAAGGGCCCTCTGCCCCAGTAAGGGGGGAGCCCAGAGTTGGCACTGGTCAGGCCTCACCTGACCCCAAGGAAGTCCTGAGTAGTCAGGCAGCTGTCCAGATGCAAGGTGTTGCCCCTGCACTGACAGAAGGGAGAGTGGAAGGAGGGTGTCTGCCACAGGAGGTGGTAGCCCCCCACTCTAGACAGCAAGAGGGGTGCCAGGACCCCAAAGTTGCCCCTAAAGCAGCTCAGCCACCTGTCAGTGGAGAGCTTAGGGTGTGGTTCTGGGTACTGACAGCTGTCAGTAGCCTCTGCTGGGTGCTAGCCTTCCTGGCAGCACTGTACTTGGCCTGGGAGGCAGACCCCAGGGCCAATAGCAAAGTAGGCCCCCTGACCCTATTGGTCATGGTGGGGTTGCTCAAGTGTTAGGTGACCTCTTTGGTTAAGCTAGGTGTTGCCCTAGCAAAGTTTGGAGTAGGGGAGGTGGGCACCTCACTACCCAAGTTGGCAGAGAGAAAGGAGGAAGACCCCCCTAGAGGAAAAATTCAGTTTGAGTTGGGTCCTTTTACTGTTGGGATGGCTTCACTACCCATAGGGAGTGACCCTGACAGGAGGATATAAGGCAGAGTAGGCCCTGCAAAGGGACAGCCAGTTTTCTTCACTGTCTTCCTCGCCTAACAAGCCAGGAAGACTCTCCCAGGGTTGGGCTGAGTCTCCTGGGCGTGTGGGCTGGGGGGGGGTTGTGTGAGAAAACAGGGCTGATTGCAGAGGCCCCATAACTTTTTGCCCCCATTTTCCTCTTTTTGCTGGCGTTTTCCTGACTTTGATGGTGCCCTGGGTACTGCTAACCAGTCCCAGGGCCTGTGCTCTGTGTAAAATGGATATGCAAATTAGGCTAATTATAATTGGCTAAGTTAACCTACCTATAAGTCCCTAGTATATGGTAGGGCATGTAGGTTTAGGGACCACAGCATAGGTGGTGCACACCTAGGTGCATTGCTGAGGTGCCCAGTGTCATTTTAAAAGCAAGCCTGCCTTGCTGGCTGCTTTTAAATTAAAGTTATATGCAAATTCGACTTTGGAATTAAAGGTACTTCCAAAGTCTTAAACTACCTTATTTTTACATATAAGTCACCCCTAAGGTGTGCCCTATGTGCCCCTAGGGCTGGGTGCCATGTAACTATAAGCAGGGACTTTATAAAAATAGATTTATAAGCCCTGGTGAGGTAAAAACAGCCAAATTCGTTTTTCCCTCATTGAAGTAAATGGCCTTCATAGGCTAGAATGGGCAGACTTTATTTTAAATTTTAAAGTCTCCTTAAATGTTACATACCAAGAATTTGGTATCAAATTGATTGTTGTAATAAATCCCACAACTTCCAGTTGTTGGATTTAATATAACTTGTCCAGGTAAAAAGTTTAGACTTTACCTAAAAAGTTGCCAATTTCAGCTCTGCATTGTTTTTGCTGTTGTGCTCTGATTGCCCAGCCTGCAGCAGCTTCTGCCAGGCTGCCTTGATGAGGTGTGAAGTGGCCTGGCTTCACACAAAGGAATGTGCTTGGGGGAGAGAATCTCCCCTCAGCAGATGGTGAGGCAGGAAGGGGGAGGGCTGCCAAACTGGTCTTCAAAGGCAGAGAAGGACATTTGCAGCACCCAGCAACACCCCCACATCCTGCAACCCCAGACAATTAGGTGCCCCCTTGATTAGATTAGGAGAGGGCAGGAGAGGGGTGTGTTTATGATTTTTAGCCACACCAGTGGGTGGGCTCAGCCAGATGTAACCTCCAAAAATCAGATTCATCCATGTTGGATTTTTAGAGACTGTTGCCTTCTGGGATGGATTTTTGCCACACTTCCCAGGAAGTGGTCATCACAGGGGGACGACCCTGTCCCTGATTGGAGAACGAGGGCCCCCCTGCTTTTCACCCAGGAGCAAGGATAAAACTGGCAAACCTGCACCCACGCCTCAGATCCCCTCCAGAATTCAACAAGAAAGGAACTAAAGAAGAAGAAGGACTGCCCTGCTGGACCCCTGGCCTGCACCTGGAACCTGCACTCAGAAGGACTGCACCAGCTGCACACTTGGGCTTCACCACAAGAAGGACTTTGCCTGGCTTCAACTGGTTCAAGGAGGGACTCCCTGTTTGCTACAGGTGAAAAATTGCTAACCAGAGTCCCCTGCACCAACTCCTGAAGAAAGCGACCAGCTGACCACTGTCCAGTGGCCAAAAAGGAGTTTGTGCCAGGTGCATTCTGGGAGTTGAAGTCCGCACCCCCCAAGGACCATCACAGAACTTCTGGACCCTTGGGGTGAGCTGTGGACCCCAAAAGAACCTTAAAAGAACATCTGGGTGAAGCCCCAGAAGTTTGGAAAAGATTGGAGATTTTTTTTTTTAAAAAGCTCCATAAAGTGACCGACCCGACGCGGAAATTCTAGCCGGCTTGCCTCAACCGCGACCCGGCCTGACTTCGTGGTTCGTCCCGGTAAAGAAAAACATCCAAAAAAGAGACTAAGTCCGAACGAAAGAAAAGTTGATCGGGACCTCCCAGCCATCGTATCCGAGAAGGGCTCCATGGACGTCGGAGTAACATCCAGGTTTACCCCGGTCGAAGGATTTTCATCTCAAAAAAACGACTAAGTCCGAAGGTAAAAATCACCACTGAGGAAACCGACTTCGCGTATCCGGACAAGGGCTCCAGGAGGTCGGATTCAACTGGCAGGTTCGTCCCGGGGAAGAAAAACATCAAAAAAGAGACTAAGTCAGAAGGTAACTTTTTAACCGAGGCCTCCCGCGACTTGTAGCCGAGCAGGGCTCCATCGCGGTCGGCCTGAAAGTTTGACTTTGCCCCGGTCCTGGTGCAACCAGATGACCCGATTGGCGCTTTTTGTTTCTAAGCGCTAGAAAATAATAATACTTTAAAAATTCATATCTCCGGTTCCCCTGAACCGATTTTAATCGTTTTTGTGTCATTTTAAAGATAAAAATTTAAGCTATTTTTATAAATTGGTTTTGGATTTTTAAACTGTTTCCTGTGTTTTATTTAATTACTGTTTTGTGATATTTGAATGCTTTACACTTTGTCTCCTAAGTTAAGCCTTGACGCTCGATGCCACGCTACCAAGGGTAGAGCTGGGATTATTTTACTGAGACCTAACTGTACCTATGTGGAGGTTAGTGGCTTGTTGCTAGGTGTAGGTACCTACCTGCCCTACCAATAACCCATTGTCCAACATAATTGGAAGCAGCGACGGGATCCTGTACTTGTGTTCAATATCACGTTACAGTTTTAGGTAAAACAAATTAAAAATCCTTTAAATTGTCCTAGTGCAAAAATTGTTTTTAATTTTTAATTTGGATTAATTTCAATTATTGAATTTTTGTAATTTTTCTAAATTCTTGTTTCCAATTTTTGCAAAAAGTTTTTGTTGACACAAAACTAGGGAACCATGGAGCTTGATCTGGCTAGCCTACCCACTCTGACAGTAGTCCAGCTTAGGGGGTTGTGTATTGAAAGAGGGTTGCCTGCAACCACTGATCTCAGGAAGCAAATCCTGATCACATCCCTGACAGCATGGGCTGAGGCCCAAGAGGTAGAGTCAGAAGAAGCTCCAGAGGAGGGAGAAAGAAGGGAGGATGCAAGCTCTAACCACTCAGGGGAGGGAAGGCATCTGAGCCCAAGTGAGGATGAGGAAGAACTGTCCTCAGTAAATACAGTCAATAGGGGCAGATCCAAAGCTAGTGGTGGGAAGGGGGTCCTTTCAGGAGGAGAGAACCCATCCATCAGAGAAAGAGAGCTGGAGGCCCAGCTAGCATACATAGCTTTGGAAGCAGAGAAGCTGGCCCTAGAAAAGAAAAAGTGGGCATACAAAGAGAAAAGAGATGGAAGCAGCGATAAAGAAGCTGAGGTGTCCATGGGTGGGGGAGTTTGCCCCAGATTACCCAAGGGGGTGGTTCCTGCTTATGTAGAGGGGGATGACATAGATAAGTGGCTGGGGGCCTTTGAGAGGGCACTCCAAATGAGAAGGGTTAGGCCTCAATACTGGGGTTCCCTTTTGTGGGAGTTGGTCCCAAACTCAGGGAGGGATAGGCTTCTGACCTTAAGGGGGGAGGAGGCAGATTCATACCCTAGTATGAAGAGGTGCTTAGCCAAGAAGTTTGGTCTGACCCCAGAGCAATATAGAATGAAGTTCAGGGACACGCAGAAGGTCAGTACCCAGTCTTGGGTTGACTTTGTGGACATTTCACTAAAGGCATTAGAGGGCTGGATTATTGGTAACAAAGTAGATACTTATGAGGGGTTATACAATCTGATCATGAGAGAGCACATCTTGACCAATTGTACCCAAGAAAGGTTACACCAGCATCTAGTGGACTCTAAGCAGACCAACCCTAGAGAGCTAGGGGAGGTAGCTGATGAGTGGTTGAGAACCAGGGTGGTTGTCAAGTCCCAGGTGGGAGACTCCAAGAAGGGGGGGACAGGTCCCCAAAAACCTAAGGAGGGAGGTGGTAAGCCCACCACAGAGACTCCCTCTGTACCCCAGAACCCTAAGAAGGAGGAGAGTAAATCCCACTCCCACTCTGACCAGCAGAGACAGTTAGACCCAGGGTTAAAAAAGCTCTTGGACAGTAGGGCTTGCTTTGACTGTCAGCAGACAGGTCACTTCAGAGGAGATGCAGCCTGTCCAAAGAAGGTGGTTAGCACTGGGCTGTCCAGTGTAGCCATAGAGGAGGATTCCTCAGATGATGAAGTCCTCCTAGCATTGAGCTGGGAGACAGGACCAGATGGTAAGCTGGTGATCCCTGAGGGTGGGAGTAGGCACTTCCACCACATTCAAGTGAATGGGATCCCTACCACTGGCCTGAGAGACACCTGTGCCAGTCACACTATAGTGAGTGACCGGTTAGTGACCCCAGACATGTATGTCCCAGGAAAGACAAAGAAAGTCAGGATAGCCACAGGGGAGGTCACCTCCAAACCTGTAGCCATAGTGCCCCTAGAGAGGGAGGGTATCCTTGACTGGATTAGGGTGGTAGTCAGTGCTGACCTTCCCCTAGATTGTATCCTGGGCAATGACCTCCCAGAGGTGAGTCTGGTCACAGATGGGGTGGTCGCCCAGGGCGCCCCCCCAACCCAAAGTCCTGGGGAGTCAGTCCCTACATTTAGGAGACAGGGGTCCCCAAGAAAAGGAAAGAAGAAAAGGAAGGGTAGGCCACTCTTAAAGAGAGTTCCAGGGAGCCAAGGGCCCTCTGCCCCAGTAAGGGGGGAGCCCAGAGTTGGCACTGGTCAGGCCTCACCTGACCCCAAGGAAGTCCTGAGTAGTCAGGCAGCTGTCCAGATGCAAGGTGTTGCCCCTGCACTGACAGAAGGGAGAGTGGAAGGAGGGTGTCTGCCACAGGAGGTGGTAGCCCCCCACTCTAGACAGCAAGAGGGGTGCCAGGACCCCAAAGTTGCCCCTAAAGCAGCTCAGCCACCTGTCAGTGGAGAGCTTAGGGTGTGGTTCTGGGTACTGACAGCTGTCAGTAGCCTCTGCTGGGTGCTAGCCTTCCTGGCAGCACTGTACTTGGCCTGGGAGGCAGACCCCAGGGCCAATAGCAAAGTAGGCCCCCTGACCCTATTGGTCATGGTGGGGTTGCTCAAGTGTTAGGTGACCTCTTTGGTTAAGCTAGGTGTTGCCCTAGCAAAGTTTGGAGTAGGGGAGGTGGGCACCTCACTACCCAAGTTGGCAGAGAGAAAGGAGGAAGACCCCCCTAGAGGAAAAATTCAGTTTGAGTTGGGTCCTTTTACTGTTGGGATGGCTTCACTACCCATAGGGAGTGACCCTGACAGGAGGATATAAGGCAGAGTAGGCCCTGCAAAGGGACAGCCAGTTTTCTTCACTGTCTTCCTCGCCTAACAAGCCAGGAAGACTCTCCCAGGGTTGAGCTGAGTCTCCTGGGCATGTGGGCTGGGGGGGGGGTTGTGTGAGAAAACAGGGCTGATTGCAGAGGCCCCATAACTTTTTGCCCCCATTTTCCTCTTTTTGCTGGTGTTTTCCTGACTTTGATGGTGCCCTGGGTACTGCTAACCAGTCCCAGGGCCTGTGCTCTGTGTAAAATGGATATGCAAATTAGGCTAATTATAATTGGCTAAGTTAACCTACCTATAAGTCCCTAGTATATGGTAGGGCATGTAGGTTTAGGGACCACAGCATAGGTGGTGCACACCTAGGTGCATTGCTGAGGTGCCCAGTGTCATTTTAAAAGCAAGCCTGCCTTGCTGGCTGCTTTTAAATTAAAGTTATATGCAAATTCGACTTTGGAATTAAAGGTACTTCCAAAGTCTTAAACTACCTTATTTTTACATATAAGTCACCCCTAAGGTGTGCCCTATGTGCCCCTAGGGCTGGGTGCCATGTAACTATAAGCAGGGACTTTATAAAAATAGATTTATATGCCCTGGTGAGGTAAAAACAGCCAAATTCGTTTTTCCCTCATTGAAGTAAATGGCCTTCATAGGCTAGAATGGGCAGACTTTATTTTAAATTTTAAAGTCTCCTTAAATGTTACATACCAAGAATTTGGTATCAAATTGATTGTTGTAATAAATCCCACAACTTCCAGTTGTTGGATTTAATATAACTTGTCCAGGTAAAAAGTTTAGACTTTACCTAAAAAGTTGCCAATTTCAGCTCTGCATTGTTTTTGCTGTTGTGCTCTGATTGGCCAGCCTGCAGCAGCTTCTGCCAGGCTGCCTTGATGAGGTGTGAAGTGGCCTGGCTTCACACAAAGGAATGTGCTTGGGGGAGAGAATCTCCCCTCAGCAGATGGTGAGGCAGGAAGGGGGAGGGCTGCCAAACTGGTCTTCAAAGGCAGAGAAGGACATTTGCAGCACCCAGCAACACCCCCACATCCTGCAACCCCAGACAATTAGGTGCCCCCTTGATTAGATTAGGAGAGGGCAGGAGAGGGGTGTGTTTATGATTTTTAGCCACACCAGTGGGTGGGCTCAGCCAGATGTAACCTCCAAAAATCAGATTCATCCATGTTGGATTTTTAGAGACTGTTGCCTTCTGGGATGGATTTTTGCCCCACTTCCCAGGAAGTGGTCATCACAGGGGGATGACCCTGTCCCTGATTGGAGAACCAGGGCCCCCCTGCTTTTCACACAGGAGCAAGGATAAAACTGGCAAACCTGCACCCACGCCTCAGATCCCCTCCAGAATTCAACAAGAAAGGAACTAAAGAAGAAGAAGGACTGCCCTGCTGGACCCCTGGCCTGCACCTGGAACCTGCACTCAGAAGGACTGCACCAGCTGCACACTTGGGCTTCACCACAAGAAGGACTTTGCCTGGCTTCAACTGGTTCAAGGAGGGACTCCCTGTTTGCTACAGGTGAAAAATTGCTAACCAGAGTCCCCTGCACCAACTCCTGAAGAAAGCGACCAGCTGACCACTGTCCAGTGGCCAAAAAGGAGTTTGTGCCAGGTGCATTCTGGGAGTTGAAGTCCGCACCCCCCAAGGACCATCACAGAACTTCTGGACCCTTGGGGTGAGCTGTGGACCCCAAAAGAACCTTAAAAGAACATCTGGGTGAAGCCCCAGAAGTTTGGAAAAGATTGGAGATTTTTTTTTTTAAAAAGCTCCATAAAGTGACCGACCCGACGCGGAAATTCTAGCCGGCTTGCCTCAACCGCGACCCGGCCTGACTTCGTGGTTCGTCCCGGTAAAGAAAAACATCCAAAAAAGAGACTAAGTCCGAACGTAAAAAGTTGACCGGGACCTCCCAGCCATCGTATCCGAGAAGGGCTCCATGGACGTCGGAGTAACATCCAGGTTTACCCCGGTCGAAGGATTTTCATCTCGAAAAAACGACTAAGTCCGAAGGTAAAAATCACCACCGAGGAAACCGACTTCGCGTATCCGGACAAGGGCTCCAGGAGGTCGGATTCAACTGGCAGGTTCGTCCCGGGGAAGAAAAACATCAAAAAAGAGACTAAGTCAGAAGGTAACTTTTTAACCGAGGCCTCCCGCGACTTGTAGCCGAGCAGGGCTCCATCGCGGTCGGCCTGAAAGTTTGACTTTGCCCCGGTCCTGGTGCAACCAGATGACCCGATTGGCGCTTTTTGTTTCTAAGCGCTAGAAAATAATAATACTTTAAAAATTCATATCTCCGGTTCCCCTGAACCGATTTTAATCGTTTTTGTGTCATTTTAAAGATAAAAATGTAAGCTATTTTTATAAAATGGTTTTGGATTTTTAAACTGTTTCCTGTGTTTTATTTAATTACTGTTTTGTGATATTGGAATGCTTTACACTTTGTCTCCTAAGTTAAGCCTTGATGCTCGATGCCACGCTACCAAGGGTAGAGCTGGGATTAATTTACTGAGACCTAACTGTACCTATGTGGAGGTTAGTGGCTTGTTGCTAGGTGTAGGTACCTACCTGCCCTACCAATAACCCATTGTCCAACATAATTGGAAGCAGCGACGGGATCCTGTACTTGTGTTCAATATCACGTTACAGTTTTAGGTAAAACAAATTAAAAATCCTTTAAATTGTCCTAGTGCAAAAATTGTTTTTAATTTTTAATTTGGATTAATTTCAATTATTGAATTTTTGTAATTTTTCTAAATTCTTGTTTCCAATTTTTGCAAAAAGTTTTTGTTGACACAAAACTAGGGAACCATGGAGCTTGATCTGGCTAGCCTACCCACTCTGACAGTAGTCCAGCTTAGGGGGTTGTGTATTGAAAGAGGGTTGCCTGCAACCACTGATCTCGGGAAGCAAATCCTGATCACATCCCTGACAGCATGGGCTGAGGCCCAAGAGGTAGAGTCAGAAGAAGCTCCAGAGGAGGGAGAAAGAAGGGAGGATGCAAGCTCTAACCACTCAGGGGAGGGAAGGCATCTGAGCCCAAGTGAGGATGAGGAAGAACGGTCCTCAGTAAATACAGTCACTAGGGGCAGATCCAAAGCTAGTGGTGGGAAGGGGGTCCTTTCAGGAGGAGAGAACCCATCCATCAGAGAAAGAGAGCTGGAGGCCCAGCTAGCATACATAGCTTTGGAAGCAGAGAAGCTGGCCCTAGAAAAGAAAAAGTGGGCATACAAAGAGAAAAGAGATGGAAGCAGCGATAAAGAAGCTGAGGTGTCCATGGGTGGGGGAGTTTGCCCCAGATTACCCAAGGGGGTGGTTCCTGCTTATGTAGAGGGGGATGACATAGATAAGTGGCTGGGGGCCTTTGAGAGGGCACTCCAAATGAGAAGGGTTAGGCCTCAATACTGGGGTTCCCTTTTGTGGGAGTTGGTCCCCAACTCAGGGAGGGATAGGCTTCTGACCTTAAGGGGGGAGGAGGCAGATTCATACCCTAGTATGAAGAGGTGCTTAGCCAAGAAGTTTGGTCTGACCCCAGAGCAATATAGAATGAAGTTCAGGGACACCCAGAAGGTCAGTACCCAGTCTTGGGTTGACTTTGTGGACATTTCACTAAAGGCATTAGAGGGCTGGATTATTGGTAACAAAGTAGATACTTATGAGGGGTTATACAATCTGATCATGAGAGAGCACATCTTGACCAATTGTACCCAAGAAAGGTTACGCCAGCATCTAGTGGACTCTAAGCAGACCAACCCTAGAGAGCTAGGGGAGGCAGCTGATGAGTGGTTGAGAACCAGGGTGGTTGTCAAGTCCCAGGTGGGAGACTCCAAGAAGGGGGGGACAGGTCCCCAAAAACCTAAGGAGGGAGGTGGTAAGCCCACCACAGAGACTCCCTCTGTACCCCAGAACCCTAAGAAGGAGGAGAGTAAATCCCACTCCCACTCTGACCAGCAGAGACAGTTAGACCCAGGGTTAAAAAAACTATTGGACAGTAGGGCTTGCTTTGACTGTCAGCAGACAGGTCACTTCAGAGGAGATGCAGCCTGTCCAAAGAAGGTGGTTAGCACTGGGCTGTCCAGTGTAGCCATAGAGGAGGATTCCTCAGATGATGAAGTCCTCCTAGCATTGAGCTGGGAGACAGGACCAGATGGTAAGCTGGTGATCCCTGAGGGTGGGAGTAGGCACTTCCACCACATTCAAGTGAATGGGATCCCTACCACTGGCCTGAGAGACACCTGTGCCAGTCACACTATAGTGAGTGACCGGTTAGTGACCCCAGACATGTATGTCCCAGGAAAGACAAAGAAAGTCAGGATAGCCACAGGGGAGGTCACCTCCAAACCTGTAGCCATAGTGCCCCTAGAGAGGGAGGGTATCCTTGACTGGATTAGGGTGGTAGTCAGTGCTGACCTTCCCCTAGATTGTATCCTGGGCAATGACCTCCCAGAGGTGAGTCTGGTCACAGATGGGGTGGTCGCCCAGGGCGCCCCCCCAACCCAAAGTCCTGGGGAGTCAGTCCCTACATTTAGGAGACAGGGGTCCCCAAGAAAAGGAAAGAAGAAAAGGAAGGGTAGGCCACTCTTAAAGAGAGTTCCAGGGAGCCAAGGGCCCTCTGCCCCAGTAAGGGGGGAGCCCAGAGTTGGCACTGGTGAGGCCTCACCTGACCCCAAGGAAGTCCTGAGTAGTCAGGCAGCTGTCCAGATGCAAGGTGTTGCCCCTGCACTGACAGAAGGGAGAGTGGAAGGAGGGTGTCTGCCACAGGAGGTGGTAGCCCCCCACTCTAGACAGCAAGAGGGGTGCCAGGACCCCAAAGTTGCCCCTAAAGCAGCTCAGCCACCTGTCAGTGGAGAGCTTAGGGTGTGGTTCTGGGTACTGACAGCTGTCAGTAGCCTCTACTGGGTGCTAGCCTTCCTGGCAGCACTGTACTTGGCCTGGGAGGCAGACCCCAGGGCTAATAGCAAAGTAGGCCCCCTGGCCCTATTGGTCATGGTGGGGTTGCTCAAGTGTTGGGTGACCTCTTTGGTTAAGCTAGGTGTTGCCCTAGCAAAGTTTGGAGTAGGGGAGGTGGGCACCTCACTACCCAAGTTGGCAGAGAGAAAGGAGGAAGACCCCCCTAGAGGAAAAATTCAGTTTGAGTTGGGTCCTTTTACTGTTGGGATGGCTTCACTACCCATAGGGAGTGACCCTGACAGGAGGATATAAGGCAGAGTAGGCCCTGCAAAGGGACAGCCAGTTTTCTTCACTGTCTTCCTCGCCTAACAAGCCAGGAAGACTCTCCCAGGGTTGGGCTGAGTCTCCTGGGCGTGTGGGCTGGGGGGGGGGGGTTGTGTGAGAAAACAGGGCTGATTGCAGAGGCCCCATAACTTTTTGCCCCCATTTTCCTCTTTTTGCTGGTGTTTTCCTGACTTTGATGGTGCCCTGGGTACTGCTAACCAGTCCCAGGGCCTGTGCTCTGTGTAAAATGGATATGCAAATTAGGCTAATTATAATTGGCTAAGTTAACCTACCTATAAGTCCCTAGTATATGGTAGGGCATGTAGGTTTAGGGACCACAGCATAGGTGGTGCACACCTAGGTGCATTGCTGAGGTGCCCAGTGTCATTTTAAAAGCAACCCTGCCTTGCTGGCTGCTTTTAAATTAAAGTTATATGCAAATTCGACTTTGGAATTAAAGGTACTTCCAAAGTCTTAAACTACCTTATTTTTACATATAAGTCACCCCTAAGGTGTGCCCTATGTGCCCCTAGGGCTGGGTGCCATGTAACTATAAGCAGGGACTTTATAAAAATAGATTTATATGCCCTGGTGAGGTAAAAACAGCCAAATTCGTTTTTCCCTCATTGAAGTAAATGGCCTTCATAGGCTAGAATGGGCAGACTTTATTTTAAATTTTAAAGTCTCCTTAAATGTTACATACCAAGAATTTGGTATCAAATTGATTGTTGTAATAAATCCCACAACTTCCAGTTGTTGGATTTAATATAACTTGTCCAGGTAAAAAGTTTAGACTTTACCTAAAAAGTTGCCAATTTCAGCTCTGCATTGTTTTTGCTGTTGTGCTCTGATTGGCCAGCCTGCAGCAGCTTCTGCCAGGCTGCCTTGATGAGGTGTGAAGTGGCCTGACTTCACACAAAGGAATGTGCTTGGGGGAGAGAATCTCCCCTCAGCAGATGGTGAGGCAGGAAGGGGGAGGGCTGCCAAACTGGTCTTCAAAGGCAGAGAAGGACATTTGCAGCACCCAGCAACACCCCCACATCCTGCAACCCCAGACAATTAGGTGCCCCCTTGATTAGATTAGGAGAGGGCAGGAGAGGGGTGTGTTTATGATTTTTAGCCACACCAGTGGGTGGGCTCAGCCAGATGTAACCTACAAAAATCAGATTCATCCATGTTGGATTTTTAGAGACTGTTGCCTTCTGGGATGGATTTTTGCCACACTTCCCAGGAAGTGGTCATCACAGGGGGACGACCCTGTCCCTGATTGGAGAACCAGGGCCCCCCTGCTTTTCACCCAGGAGCAAGGATAAAACTGGCAAACCTGCACCCACGCCTCAGATCCCCTCCAGAATTCAACAAGAAAGGAACTAAAGAAGAAGAAGGACTGCCCTGCTGGACCCCTGGCCTGCACCTGGAACCTGCACTCAGAAGGACTGCACCAGCTGCACACTTGGGCTTCACCACAAGAAGGACTTTGCCTGGCTTCAACTGGTTCAAGGAGGGACTCCCTGTTTGCTACAGGTGAAAAATTGCTAACCAGAGTCCCATGCACCAACTCCTGAAGAAAGCGACCAGCTGACCACTGTCCAGTGGCCAAAAAGGAGTTTGCACCAGGTGCATTCTGGGAGTTGAAGTCCGCACCCCCCAAGGACCATCACAGAACTTCTGGACCCTTGGGGTGAGCTGTGGACCCCAAAAGAACCTTAAAAGAACATCTGGGTGAAGCCCCAGAAGTTTGGAAAAGATTGGAGATTTTTTTTTAAAAAAGCTCCATAAAGTGACCGACCCGACGCGGAAATTCTAGCCGGCTTGCCTCAACCGCGACCCGGCCTGACTTCGTGGTTCGTCCCGGTAAAGAAAAACATCCAAAAAAGAGACTAAGTCCGAACGTAAAAAGTTGACCGGGACCTCCCAGCCATCGTATCCGAGAAGGGCTCCATGGACGTCAGAGCAAGATCCAGGTTTACCCCGGTCGAAGGATTTTCATCTCGAAAAAACGACTAAGTCCGAAGGTAAAAATCACCACCGAGGAAACCGACTTCGGGTATCCGGACAAGGGCTCCAGGAGGTCGGATTCAACTGGCAGGTTCGTCCCGGGGAAGAAAAACATCAAAAAAGAGACTAAGTCAGAAGGTAACTTTTTAACCGAGGCCTCCCGCGACTTGTAGCCGAGCAGGGCTCCATCGCGGTCGGCCTGAAAGTTTGACTTTGCCCCGGTCCTGGTGCAACCAGATGACCCGATTGGCGCTTTTTGTTTCTAAGCGCTAGAAAATAATAATACTTTAAAAATTCATATCTCCGGTTCCCCTGAACCGATTTTAATCGTTTTTGTGTCATTTTAAAGATAAAAATATAAGCTATTTTTATAAATTGGTTTTGGATTTTTAAACTGTTTCCTGTGTTTTATTTAATTACTGTTTTGTGATATTTGAATGCTTTACACTTTGTCTCCTAAGTTAAGCCTTGACGATCGATGCCAAGCTACCAAGGGTAGAGCTGGGATTAATTTACTGAGACCTAACTGTAAATATGTGGAGGTTAGTGGCTTGTTGCTAGGTGTAGGTACCTTCCTGCCCTACCAATAACCCATTTTCCAACATAATTGGAAGCAGCGACGGGATCCTGTACTTGTGTTCAATATCACGTTACAGTTTTAGGTAAAACAAATTAAAAATCCTTTAAATTGTCCTAGTGCAAAAATTGTTTTTAATTTTTAATTTGGATTAATTTCAATTATTGAATTTTTGTAATTTTTCTAAATTCTTGTTTCCAATTTTTGCAAAAAGTTTTTGTTGACACAAAACTAGGGAACCATGGAGCTTGATCTGGCTAGCCTACCCACTCTGACAGTAGTCCAGCTTAGGGGGTTGTGTATTGAAAGAGGGTTGCCTGCAACCACTGATCTCAGGAAGCAAATCCTGATCACATCCCTGACAGCATGGGCTGAGGCCCAAGAGGTAGAGTCAGAAGAAGCTCCAGAGGAGGGAGAAAGAAGGGAGGATGCAAGCTCTAACCACTCAGGGGAGGGAAGGCATCTGAGCCCAAGTGAGGATGAGGAAGAACGGTCCTCAGTAAATACAGTCACTAGGGGCAGATCCAAAGCTAGTGGTGGGAAGGGGGTCCTTTCAGGAGGAGAGAACCCATCCATCAGAGAAAGAGAGCTGGAGGCCCAGCTAGCATACATAGCTTTGGAAGCAGAGAAGCTGGCCCTAGAAAAGAAAAAGTGGGCATACAAAGAGAAAAGAGATGGAAGCAGCGATAAAGAAGCTGAGGTGTCCATGGGTGGGGGAGTTTGCCCCAGATTACCCAAGGGGGTGGTTCCTGCTTATGTACAATAGAGGGGGATGACATAGATAAGTGGCTGGGGGCCTTTGAGAGGGCACTCCAAATGAGAAGGGTTAGGCCTCAATACTGGGGTTCCCTTTTGTGGGAGTTGGTCCCCAACTCAGGGAGGGATAGGCTTCTGACCTTAAGGGGGGAGGAGGCAGATTCATACCCTAGTATGAAGAGGTGCTTAGCCAAGAAGTTTGGTCTGACCCCAGAGCAATATAGAATGAAGTTCAGGGACACCCAGAAGGTCAGTACCCAGTCTTGGGTTGACTTTGTGGACATTTCACTAAAGGCATTAGAGGGCTGGATTATTGGTAACAAAGTAGATACTTATGAGGGGTTATACAATCTGATCATGAGAGAGCACATCTTGACCAATTGTACCCAAGAAAGGTTACGCCAGCATCTAGTGGACTCTAAGCAGACCAACCCTAGAGAGCTAGGGGAGGCAGCTGATGAGTGGTTGAGAACCAGGGTGGTTGTCAAGTCCCAGGTGGGAGACTCCAAGAAGGGGGGGACAGGTCCCCAAAAACCTAAGGAGGGAGGTGGTAAGCCCACCACAGAGACTCCCTCTGTACCCCAGAACCCTAAGAAGGAGGAGAGTAAATCCCACTCCCACTCTGACCAGCAGAGACAGTTAGACCCAGGGTTAAAAAAGCTCTTGGACAGTAGGGCTTGCTTTGACTGTCAGCAGACAGGTCACTTCAGAGGAGATGCAGCCTGTCCAAAGAAGGTGGTTAGCACTGGGCTGTCCAGTGTAGCCATAGAGGAGGATTCCTCAGATGATGAAGTCCTCCTAGCATTGAGCTGGGAGACAGGACCAGATGGTAAGCTGGTGATCCCTGAGGGTGGGAGTAGGCACTTCCACCACATTCAAGTGAATGGGATCCCTACCACTGGCCTGAGAGACACCTGTGCCAGTCACACTATAGTGAGTGACCGGTTAGTGACCCCAGACATGTATGTCCCAGGAAAGACAAAGAAAGTCAGGATAGCCACAGGGGAGGTCACCTCCAAACCTGTAGCCATAGTGCCCCTAGAGAGGGAGGGTATCCTTGACTGGATTAGGGTGGTAGTCAGTGCTGACCTTCCCCTAGATTGTATCCTGGGCAATGACCTCCCAGAGGTGAGTCTGGTCACAGATGGGGTGGTCGCCCAGGGCGCCCCCCCAACCCAAAGTCCTGGGGAGTCAGTCCCTACAGTTAGGAGACAGGGGTCCCCAAGAAAAGGAAAGAAGAAAAGGAAGGGTAGGCCACTCTTAAAGAGAGTTCCAGGGAGCCAAGGGCCCTCTGCCCCAGTAAGGGGGGAGCCCAGAGTTGGCACTGGTGAGGCCTCACCTGACCCCAAGGAAGTCCTGAGTAGTCAGGCAGCTGTCCAGATGCAAGGTGTTGCCCCTGCACTGACAGAAGGGAGAGTGGAAGGAGGGTGTCTGCCACAGGAGGTGGTAGCCCCCCACTCTAGACAGCAAGAGGGGTGCCAGGACCCCAAAGTTGCCCCTAAAGCAGCTCAGCCACCTGTCAGTGGAGAGCTTAGGGTGTGGTTCTGGGTACTGACATCTGTCAGTAGCCTCTGCTGGGTGCTAGCCTTCCTGGCAGCACTGTACTTGGCCTGGGAGGCAGACCCCAGGGCCAATAGCAAAGTAGGCCCCCTGACCCTATTGGTCATGGTGGGGTTGCTCAAGTGTTGGGTGACCTCTTTGGTTAACCTAGGTGTTGCCCTAGCAAAGTTTGGAGTAGGGGAGGTGGGCACCTCACTACCCAAGTTGGCAGAGAGAAAGGAGGAAGACCCCCCTAGAGGAAAGTTTCAGTTTGAGTTGGGTCCTTTTACTGTTGGGATGACTTCACTACCCATAGGGAGTGACCCTGACAGGAGGATATAAGGCAGAGTAGGCCCTGCAAAGGGACTGCCAGTTTTCTTCACTGTCTTCCTCGCCTAACAAGCCAGGAAGACTCTCCCAGGGTTGGGCTGAGTCTCCTGGGCGTGTGGGCTGGGGGGGGGTTGTGTGAGAAAACAGGGCTGATTGCAGAGGCCCCATAACTTTTTGCCCCCATTTTCCTCTTTTTGCTGGTGTTTTCCTGACTTTGATGGTGCCCTGGGTACTGCTAACCAGTCCCAGGGCCTGTGCTCTGTGTAAAATGGATATGCAAATTAGGCTAATTATAATTGGCTAAGTTAACCTACCTATAAGTCCCTAGTATATGGTAGGGCATGTAGGTTTAGGGACCACAGCATAGGTGGTGCACACCTAGGTGCATTGCTGAGGTGCCCAGTGTCATTTTAAAAGCAAGCCTGCCTTGCTGGCTGCTTTTAAATTAAAGTTATATGCAAATTCGACTTTGGAATTAAAGGTACTTCCAAAGTCTTAAACTACCTTATTTTTACATATAAGTCACCCCTAAGGTGTGCCCTATGTGCCCCTAGGGCTGGGTGCCATGTAACTATAAGCAGGGACTTTATAAAAATAGATTTATAAGCCCTGGTGAGGTAAAAACAGCCAAATTCGTTTTTCCCTCATTGAAGTAAATGGCCTTCATAGGCTAGAATGGGCAGACTTTATTTTAAATTTTAAAGTCTCCTTAAATGTTACATACCAAGAATTTGGTATCAAATTGATTGTTGTAATAAATCCCACAACTTCCAGTTGTTGGATTTAATATAACTTGTCCAGGTAAAAAGTTTAGACTTTACCTAAAAAGTTGCCAATTTCAGCTCTGCATTGTTTTGCTGTTGTGCTCTGATTGGCCAGCCTGCAGCAGCTTCTGCCAGGCTGCCTTGATGAGGTGTGAAGTGGCCTGGCTTCACACAAAGGAATGTGCTTGGGGGAGAGAATCTCCCCTCAGCAGATGGTGAGGCAGGAAGGGGGAGGGCTGCCAAACTGGTCTTCAAAGGCAGAGAAGGACATTTGCAGCACCCAGCAACACCCCCACATCCTGCAACCCCAGACAATTAGGTGCCCCCTTGATTAGATTAGGAGAGGGCAGGAGAGGGGTGTGTTTATGATTTTTAGCCACACCAGTGGGTGGGCTCAGCCAGATGTAACCTCCAAAAATCAGATTCATCCATGTTGGATTTTTAGAGACTGTTGCCTTCTGGGATGGATTTTTGCCACACTTCCCAGGAAGTGGTCATCACAGGGGGACGACCCTGTCCCTGATTGGAGAACCAGGGCCCCCCTGCTTTTCACCCAGGAGCAAGGATAAAACTGGCAAACCTGCACCCACGCCTCAGATCCCCTCCAGAATTCAACAAGAAAGGAACTAAAGAAGAAGAAGGACTGCCCTGCTGGACCCCTGGCCTGCACCTGGAACCTGCACTCAGAAGGACTGCACCAGCTGCACACTTGGGCTTCACCACAAGAAGGACTTTGCCTGGCTTCAACTGGTTCAAGGAGGGACTCCCTGTTTGCTACAGGTGAAAAATTGCTAACCAGAGTCCCCTGCACCAACTCCTGAAGAAAGCGACCAGCTGACCACTGTCCAGTGGCCAAAAAGGAGTTTGCGCCAGGTGCATTCTGGGAGTTGAAGTCCGCACCCCCCAAGGACCATCACAGAACTTCTGGACCCTTGGGGTGAGCTGTGGACCCCAAAAGAACCTTAAAAGAACATCTGGGTGAAGCCCCAGAAGTTTGGAAAAGATTGGAGATTTTTTTTTTAAAAAGCTCCATAAAGTGACCGACCCGACGCGGAAATTCTAGCCGGCTTGCCTCAACCGCGACCCGGCCTGACTTCGTGGTTCGTCCCGGTAAAGAAAAACATCCAAAAAAGAGACTAAGTCCGAACGTAAAAAGTTGACCGGGACCTCCCAGCCATCGTATCCGAGAAGGGCTCCATGGACGTCGGATCAAGATCCAGGTTTACCCCGGTCGAAGGATTTTCATCTCGAAAAAACGACTAAGTCCGAAGGTAAAAATCACCACCGAGGAAACCGACTTCGCGTATCCGGACAAGGGCTCCAGGAGGTCGGATTCAACTGGCAGGTTCGTCCCGGGGAAGAAAAACATCAAAAAAGAGACTAAGTCAGAAGGTAACTTTTTAACCGAGGCCTCCCGCGACTTGTAGCCGAGCAGGGCTCCATCGCGGTCGGCCTGAAAGTTTGACTTTGCCCCGGTCCTGGTGCAACCAGATGACCCGATTGGCGCTTTTTGTTTCTAAGCGCTAGAAAATAATAATACTTTAAAAATTCATATCTCCGGTTCCCCTGAACCGATTTTAATCGTTTTTGTGTCATTTTAAAGATAAAAATATAAGCTATTTTTATAAATTGGTTTTGGATTTTTAAACTGTTTCCTGTGTTTTATTTAATTACTGTTTTGTGATATTTGAATGCTTTACACTTTGTCTCCTAAGTTAAGCCTTGACGCTCGATGCCAAGCTACCAAGGGTAGAGCTGGGATTAATTTACTGAGACCTAACTGTACCTATGTGGAGGTTAGTGGCTTGTTGCTAGGTGTAGGTACCTACCTGCCCTACCAATAACCCATTTTCCAACACCATTTTATGCAGGATGTGATGTAATAGGATATCCTGTTTACAGAATCTGTACAGTGGGTGTACTTTCACTTTCACTTTGCAGTCTCAGATTATTCTAGACTGTGTGGCTGTGTGGAAAGTGTTGTCCTGTGTATTAGTGCTTTTGTGTCCAGTGTACCATCTCAATTGTGCTTTTGTCATCATTGTCTTGTTGCTGAATACTGTCTGAGTCTGTGTTGTATTATTTTGTCAAGTCCAGTGTCTTATTTATTGTCTCTGGGAGTCTGTTGTGGGTACTGTAATATAGGGGATAGTTGGGCTCTTCTTCTTAAGTTGTCTTTGTATTTCACCACTCTACCTTTCCCCATTTCCCCCTTTTCCTACAACTTTTTCCCCTTTGGCAGTGCTGACATGTCTGGTAGGCCACGGCTTTCCAGGATGGGTGAGGAGGAATTGGGGGGATTTATATGGCTTGTTTGCCATTTCTTCCCACTCATGCTGGAGGCTGGGGGTAGGGTGATACAGTGGTATCACACCGAGGCCCGTAAAGTCCGGTGGGGGAAGGTGCGCCATCACTTGGTCCGTGTATATGGTAGCCTAAGGAATGAACATCAACTGAAGCACCGCTGGGCTGATCTAATATCCAGGGAGCAAGATCTGCTGGACCACCTGGGAATCAGGATTGGTGGCCATGTTGGTGAGTACAGATCAATTACATGTGCAAAAAGTAAAGCTGTGTGGCGACATGTGATGATTGTTACCCAATCTGCAAGATAAGTAGCTGACTGTGTGTAATGCTAGGGAAACCTACTGGGTAATTGATGCACAATGTGAAGGAAGACAAATGCTAGCAGTCAGGTAGCTCATGTTTTCTACACATACCGGTTGCCTGTAGCAGTATGTAATGTAGTGCTGCCTTTGTGTCAGACAAGCGACACATTAATGACTCAATTAGGACTGTACAGGTCACAATAGCCAGTGAAAAATGGATGTTGAAACATCATACCTACATATGTAGACGCCATAGCTAGACTGACATTTGTAAACCCTACATGATGCTATAAATGAGTGCTGCCTTCACGTCAATTGAAATGAGCAATGTTGTCCACACATATGTCACATGTGTGTCTGGTTGGTGTGTATGGAAAATGACCACATAGGCTGTTTGAGTTTGAGAGGTCATGCAGTCCTCAAGTAACCAGCTTTTGGATGTCTCTCTTGGATGCACATGGTGAGATGAATGCACCCCTATATTGTTGGGGCATACTAATGGAGGTGCATCTTTGCACCACATGACTGTCCAGGCCACTGAATGTGTGTAGTAGGTTGTGTAACTGTAGCAGGAGACTCTTCCAATGTAAATGTTGCTCATGAATAATTCCATGCAGTATGAGCATGTGTTAAAGTGTTTCATTACTCATGTCATATTCTCACATTGTCTTTGTAATTGCAATTGTTTGTCAGTGCACGGATTCTGAGTATATTCTTCCTTCCATGCTTTACAGGTGGACCTGCACCGTACACAGTGGGAGAGGTGGCTCATTTTGAGGACCCCGACACCTACAGTGAGTGTTGCATGTGTGCTATTTTTAATGTTTGCTGGTGATGCATGATGGACTACTGTGTGTTCAACAGAATTCAAGGTTTGATGCGCTGCCCATTTATTAGTATTGTTCCATTAGTGGGATTTCAGTTATCACTTCATTTTGAGTTGACCTATGCTTATCCAGTTCTCAGATTTTGGGTCTATAGGCCATTCCAGTAGGGCCCGCTATGGGGAATGGGGTGAGTCATTTGGAATACACTGGTTAATGTAAGAGTTGCTCTGGGACTTGTCTCGGACGGAGTCTTCATTTCAGACTGACATTCTCCCAGATAGCTTCTGCAAAAGGCTTGTCTGAAATCTGCTGCTTCCCTAGTTAACGATGGACTGAGTACACTGTAGGTTGGATCTTCCGGGGGCATGTACTTCCACAAGTTGTACTAGAAGTGTGTGGGACTAGAGTGCAATGACCGAGGTGTACATTCTACTCATGATCATGGGTGTTCTTGCTCCTCTGTGTCTCTAGAAAAATATGCCTCACTGGTAGTATGTGATGTTGGCCTAAGTCAGTACATTTTGACATGTGTGGACCTTGGATAGGACAAGGTTTAGCTGACTCCAATTTGTTGCTAGCCCTTCACTGGTGTTGTGTGTGTGGAGGCAAAAACTTGTTGAGCTTTCTATACACTCCTGGGTGTGCATTGATGATGGGATTGTTGGATGTTCTTCCCACCCCCCCCTCAAAGACTGCCATGTGTTTGGGAATAGGGGTACCTAGGACTGTAGCAACCAGTATGTTACACATACTTGTGACCATTTGAAACTTTGTTTTGAACCTAGTGTACACACTCGCTTATGGCACATGAGTTCTATACTAGCAAATCCAATTACAAATCGCAGATATTGAGGGTTGTGATTGTTATCACATACACTGACAAATGTAGTCAAGGCAATAGGCGGAGGAGGTGCAGCCATAATGTCAGCTGCATTACTAATTATTTTGATGAGAAGTTTAGGCTGATGTCACCCATCATGTATAGACATGTATATGCTAGGTGTGAGATGCCCTTTGTATGCAGGCTTCCCATGTACTTCCTCTGAGACTTTCAATGATCTATGTGGTGATATGAGCTGTTACAACTACAGTAAAAGTAATTTCCAATTGACCCATTGTGCTATTCCACCCAATGCATTTCCTATGGTAAATAGTTTCCCTTTCTCTTCACAGCTGCAAACATGAGTGCCGCACAGAGGCATGATTTTGAAAGGCGGGCCATGAGATACCGGCACATCCTGCAGGTGCAGTCGGGGTTCCGACGGATGGCCCGAAAATACCAGGCGGATCGGGCCTCCGGAGCATGGTGGGCCTCACCACAGGGTGGCCCAACGTTGCCCACTACAGCCACCACCACCACAACCACCAGTTCTCCCCAAGTGGCCCCAGCAACGGCGGGGACAGCTGTCCCTGCCTCTGCAGCACGACCTGGACCCAACAATATCAGAGCTGCAGGACAGTCCAGTGGGCTACAAACAACTCCCACACAGAGCACCTCTGCCAGCACACAGACAGCAGCAGCACCTCCAATTGACCCTGCGACATTCCAGGCTTTAGACCGGAAAATGGACAAGTTCATTCGGAAGGTGGACAAGCTGAGCCAGGATGTGGCGTACATAAAGAAGCGGGTCAGGTCCATCAGGTGGACCCTACGGAGGGCCAACCTCTAGGACTTATATGGTCTATTTTAATTTATCCCTCCCCTCTCTCCTCTTTCCTTTTTATCATGATAGGTGGGTTTTGGGGATTAGTGTTAGGTTAGTATAGGTTGTTAGCTTAGTTAGTGTTAGGGAGGAGGGTGGGGGGGTCCTTATTCTTTCTATTTTTCATTTTTGAGTGTGTGGGTGGGGCTCAATGTTGGGATTCCTGTCTGTTTAGAGAAAAAAAAAACATTTTATAAAAAACAAACAAAAAAATATATGATTGTTTAGGATAGTATAGTATGTGTGTAGGTTAGTATGTGTTGTCCTGCATGTGTCCTGTCTCATAATGGTGGGTGGGGGGGTTGATGTTTAGATCGATTTGTTATATGTGTAGAGTAAGTTTAGCTTAGGTTAGTTAGGGACAGTTGTGGGTTAGGAGTAGTCAGATTAGATTAGTGTAGGTATGACTTTTCACTTAGTTGCCTTTGGTGTGAATACATATGAATAAATATATAGTTAACCCTTTGCATTATGTGTTAACTGCTACTTGATCATGGCCTTGACATCAGTGTAGGTGATTGTTGTTCTATGACATTTGTGTCCTATGCTACACACCGAAGAAAAAAGAGGTTTAAAATGGCAGCTACCCCTGTGCTAACTTGGTAAGTATCCACCATTTGATAGAACCAACATTTGTAGTTTACATGGATCACAAAGGATTTGTGTTGATGAGTATGTTTTCTACATCACAAAGTGTGCTTCCAGACTTGGTATTGTGGGTAATTTCTTAGGTCGGACTGCAGTGTGATGTTCAGGGACATCTTTGTACATGAGGTGTTGTTAACACTCTTGTCTTCTTGTCTTCATTACTGACATAGATCATGTGTGCAAAAATTCAGCATGACTTCCCTTCATGGAAGTATACTCAGAAAGGGTGATTGATGCTGTGTTTAGTTGAGTTTGCTTAGATTAGACTGCATAAATTAATGTTTTAGTATTGCATGGTGCCCACATTTATCAGCCACCATTAATCTGTCCAACACAGCATGATTGTGTGTGGTTTGTCCCTTCATCAGTTATTCTCCTCAGGATGGTCAGGCTATGATGCAATCCTGGCCACTGCACAGATGTATCAGACTACATGATGTCAGGACAGTTGTATTGACAAGCTACATGGTTGTCACACAGGCACTTTTGAGTTATCTACTGCACAGTTGATGTGTCAAATTACACAGAGACATATTAGGTGTGCAAGTGCTATTTATTGATAGTTGCTGTAGTGCAAAATGTACATTGTCCATGTTTGCTGAGTCCGTTCTATTGCATTCTTACATGGTGATCCTACAGAAGGGGTGTGGATGATGCTCCTGACATGCTGGGGTGATGTTACAGACAGTGCAGAGGGACAGGATTTGCCGATTGGTAGGAGAGATACATTCACTGGCAATGCTGACAAGTCATACAGTGGTTAGCAGAACAGTCATTGAGTATAGTTGTAGTGAGACTGGCATTTGACAAAACATAGGACATTGGTCAAAGTAGGCCATGGTGCCGGGACTAGTGCTTCCGGGTACTCTTCCGTGTGAATATGATCTGTTCCATGTCTTCTTCTTCTGATGTGTGTTGCCTGATTTGTCCTTGTTGTTGTTGGTTGTGAAGGGGCAACACACACCTCAGTGTTAGAAGACGTGGAGTCAGACATCCCGGTGGCTGCTCCCTGTGAAGGTCTTAAGGGCAGTACTGCAGCAAGGAGGGCCTGCTGGTTTTTGAGAATAGCAGCTACATCACGATGGTAGGCAGCCAGGTCGGCCCTGAGGGAGTCATGATTGCATTTGTGCATGCAGTGGAAAGTTTGGGGTGCGAGGTGTTGTGGCAACTCTCTTACTGCAGTGGTGAATTCCTTTATAGTTTCTTGTAGTCCTTGCAGTATGGATGTTAGGGCTTGCATAGCTGCTGCCTGATCTGCAGATGACATCATGCACGAGCGCACCCCCTCAAGGCTGGCTGCCATAGTTTGCATCCCCACCCACACCTCCTTGGCCAGCTCCTGCTGTACTCCAACTACAGTTCTTTCAAAGCTGGTGCCAGTGTTGTCAGAGTCCTCAGCTGTGTAGGAGCTGGCAGGTCTTGCAATTGGGGTGGTGGGTGTTTTTTCTGTGATGGCTGCTTGTTCTGTGCTCCTCCTTGTGACTGAAGATGGGGTCTGGAGGGTTTCAAGGACCTTTTGGATGGTCTCCTGGGGAATGTTTATGGGCTCGTCATCCATGTCATCAGGGAAATCAGGGACAGGCATATCGGCAGGAGATCCACGTTCCTCTGCAATGAAACAGGGTACAATTAGTGTGTCTGTGTTGTGACAATTTTGACGTAACATGTTAGCCTTTTGATGAATTTACTTTGTGATCTTGTTTGATATTGGTATCTGCTGTCCTTCATATGGGCATTGTTATAGGCCTATGGCCCACCTGTGTGTCACATGTATGATATTGAGTTATCAGACTTGTCTGCCTAATCGCCTCTAGGTGTTGCTTTGTACCAAATAGGGAATAGCCATCTTTTTGTCCTACTCGACCCTCCGTGTATATCTATTCTTATGGTGAGACCTTTCACTGGCTGTGGGTGTTCTGATGGTCCTGGCAGCACACTTGCCTCTCAGGACCTGCCCCAATCCCTGATTGTTCACATTGACTTACTTGTAATTGACATGTGGCATATCCTATGCATGGCAATGTTATGATGTGATATGGATGTAGACATTGTTAATGTGTCCTGCTGATGTTGGGTAATGTGTGTTTAATTGGATTGCCCTGTTTATCGTATCAATGTCCTATTTGGTCCTCTGACTGTGCAGGTGTATTTCAGTGACCAGTTGCATGTGTACCCTCCTCAATGCTGTTGTCTGAGCAGTATGACATTTGTGATGTTGCCTTGTTAGCCAGGCACGGGAAGGACCCTGACATATGCAGCATGTGTGCGTCCTTAGTGCTGTGTCGCTCCTATTGCTGTTTACTTTGGCTGATGTATGTGACAACTATGGGCATTGACATATGAGTGTACTGGGGCCTTTGTCTTGTTTCTGGGGATTGTTGCAGAAGTCATCCTCACCCCCTAATTTAGGTATGTATGTTCCATGGGGAGGTTACTGCCAATGGCTACTATAGCTGCACAGAGATCAGAGGTGTTAGTGTCAACTGTTGTTGGAGTTACATTGCAGTTGTTGTTTTGGCTAGTGGATTGCTGATAGGGCCCTAGTTAATGTAGGAGATATTTTGGCTGATGAGTGCCAGGATGTAAGTTAGACGTAGTGGCCTTCCCTCCTGTTGAGGCTTTCCCTTTGCTCCATTGTTGTCATGACAGGATGCCCCCATGGGACTGTTGTTGGTGTTGTGTTATGTTGTGCCCCAGCTTCTGTATATGCAGGCCATGCCACCCTGCTGTGCCCCTTTACCCATGCCACTCCATGTATATGCTGACCTACATGCAATGTGTAGTAGGTATTTCCCCCCCTGCTTACAGTCAACATTATTGCATTATAATTCCCCATGCGACTTACCCTGCATGTGCGTTGTCTTGTGGTAGTCTGCACTGTCCTATCCTTGAATCCCTGTGACGATCTCCTCAGGGATGACGGCTGCGACCATCTCCTCCATGTGGTCCAGGGCCTCCTGGTGTGCTGGACTCCCCCTCCAGTCTGCAGTGCTGCCTTCCTGTTCCTGGCCAGTTTTTTCCTTTCTCCTACGTTTGCAGTCATGCCAGCGTTTCTTACACTCAGTGACTTTCCTGCGTACTTCAGCCACACTGTTGATCTTGTCAACAATTTGTTGCCATATGGCCTCTCTCCTACTGATTGGCAACTTAGAGGTGATGAACAGTTGGTGCTGGTGTTCCGTCACCTCTTTAACCAGGATTTCCTGCTCCTCTGCACTGAAGCGACACTTTCTTTTTTTTCTATATATGTCCTGGTTCCTGTATGGATCATCCTGGCTGGTTCCTGGTCTGCTGTCATCTTCCTGGGGTCTGTAGTGGCATCTGGGATCCATTTTGGCTCTCCTCTGCTGAAAGGGCAGTGTTCACGGGTATTTTTGACGCTATTGCGTCAAAAGAAACTGCGCTTTCCGGGTTGCGCTGTCGTAAATCGACCCACAGTCATTTACGTCGCGTTAACGTCGTTTTCCTTTACGACTTGCCGCCGTGATGTGCGTAAAAAAAAATGACTCCCACCTGTTGATTGCGCCGCTGTGCGTCAAAGTATAAATTTGACGCCCGCACGGCGCATCGAAATGGCGTTAGCCGGCGGTAAAATTTTTGACGCAAAACTGCGGCGGCGCAGCTTTGCATCAAAAAGTATAAATATGGCCCAAAATGCCTACTACAGAAGAGATTGTGATGGAACTCAACCTCACCCCTTACCTGCATCTTAGGATGTCAGAGTTAAGGTCTCCCTGTAAAATCAAAAAGATAAGGACTGGTTCAAACCCTACCAAGGTACAGCTCAGGAGCTCTTGGCAGAGTTTGCTAAAAACAACCCCTCTGATGATGCCCTCACAGAGGGGGACACTAGTGAGTTGGAGGAACTCCCACCTCCAGTCCTAGATAGGGAGACCAGGGTTTCTCCAACCCTGACTCCAAATGTGATAGTCAGAGATGCTGCTTCTCTCACAGGAGAGTCCAGCAACTCTGGAAGCATTGAGGAAAGCCTCAATGAAGATGACCTCCTGCTAGCCAAGTTGGCCAAAAGATCGGCTTTGGAAAGACAGATCCTAGCCATAGAAAGGGAAAGACAAGAGATGGGCTTAGGTCCCATCAATGGTGGCAGCAACATAAATAGGGTCAGAGATTCTCCTGACATGCAAAAAATCCCTAAAGGGATTGTAACTAAATATGAAGATGGTGATGGCATCACCAAATGGTTCACAGCTTTTGAAAGGGCTTGTGCAACCAGAAAAGTAAACAAGTCTCACTGGGGTGTTCTCCTTTGGGAAATGTTCAGTGGAAAGTGTAGGGATAGACTCCTCACACTCTCTGGAAAAGATGCAGAATCCTATGACCTCATGAAGGCTAACCTGATTGAGGGCTTTGGATTCTCAACTGAGGAGTACAGGATTAGGTTCAGGGGGGCTCAAAAATCCTCGAGCCAGACCTGGGTTGATTTTGTTGACTTCTCAGTCAAAACACTGGATGGTTGGATTCATGGCAGTGGTGTAAACGATTATGATGGGCTGTACAATTTATTTGTGAAAGAACACCTGTTAAGTAATTGTTTCAATGATAAACTGCATCAGCATCTGGTAGACCTAAGACCAATTTCTCCCCAAGAATTGGGAAAGAAGGCAGACCATTGGGTCAAGACTAGGGTGACCAAGACTTCCACAGGGGGTGACCAAAAGAAAGGGGGTCACAAAGACTTCCCAGGGGAAGAGTGTTGAGACATCCAAGGGAAAAAGTAAAGAGTCTTCTACAGGGCCTCAAAAACCTGCTCAGGAGGGAGGGTCCAAAGCCTCTTCATAATCCAATTTTGGGTACAAGGGTAAAAACATTGATCCCAAAAAGGCCTGGTGTTATAGCTGTAATCAGCAGGGACACCAAACTAGAGACAAGGCCTGTCCCAAGAAAGGTTCCACTTCAAACTCCACTCCAGTTAACACTGGAATAGCCAGTCTCCAGGTGGGATCAACAGTGTGTCCAGAGCAAATCAGGGTTCACACTGAAGCTACATTAGTTTCTGAGGGTGGGGTGGACCTAGCCAAACTGGCTGCCTGGCCCCCTAATATGCAAAAATACAGGCAGCAACTCTTAATTAATAGGACTAGTGTAGAAGGCCTGAGGGATACAGGTGCCAGTGTCACCATGGTGACAGAGAAACTGGTTTCCCAAGGTCAATACCTGGCTGGACAAACGTATCCAGTCACCAACGCTGACAATCAGACAAAAGTACATCCCATGGCTATGGTAACTTTAGAGTGGGGAGGAGTCAATGGCCTGAAACAGGTGGTGGTCTCCTCAAATATCCCTGTAGACTGTTTGCTTGGAAACGACCTGGAGTCCTCAGCATGGGCTGAGGTAGAACTCAAAACCCATGCAGCCATGCTGGGTATCCCTGAACTGGTGTGTGTCAAGACAAGGGCATAGTGCAAGGCTGAGGGTGAAAAAGTGGTGTTGGAGCCTGGAAAAAGGGCCCAACCCTCCAAGAGAAAAGGAAAGAAGACTTGGGAACCAGCTTCAACACAACAAGAGAAAGAGAACCTCTCTTCCCAGGAAGAAGTTCTGCCCTCTGAGGGAACTGAGCCCATGGAGTTGGAAACTTATCAGGTTGAACTCTTAGGCCCTGGGGGACCCACAAGGGAACAGTTGTGTAAGGGGCAAGAAACATGTCCCTCTCTTGAAGGCCTTAGGAAGCAAGCTGCTGAAGAGACCAAAGGAAAAATCACTGGAACACAGAGTCTATTGGAAAGATGGACTCCTTTACACTGAGGCAAGAGATCCCAAACCTGGTGCCACTAGGAGAGTGGTAGTGCCTCAGGAGTTTAGGAAGTTCATTCTGACCTTAGCTCATGATATTCCACTTGCTGGGCACTAGGGACAAACCAAGACTTGGGAAAGGTTAGTTAACCATTTGTATTGGCCCAACATTTCCCAGAAGGTAAAGGAGTTTTGTGTCTCCTGTGCCACCTGTCAAGCCAGTGGTAAGACAGGTGGACACCCAAAGGCCCCGCTCATTCCACTTCCAGTGGTGGGGGTCCCCTTTGAAAGAGTGGGTGTGGACATAGTGGGTCCACTTGAACCTCCCACAGCCTCAGGGAAACAGTATATCCTAGTGGTAGTGGATCATGCCACTAGGTAACCTGAAGCAATTCCCCTTAGGTCCACTACTGCCCCTGCAGTAGCTAAAGCACTCATTGGTATCTTTACCAGAGTGGGATTTCCTAAGGAGGTGGTGTCTGACAGGGGTATTAACTTCATGTAAGCATACCTGAAGCATATGTGGAATGAGTGTGGAGAGACTTACAAATTCACCACACCATACCATCCACAAACCAATGGTCTTGTAGAAAGATTTAACAAGACATTGAAAGGCTTGATCGTGGGGCTCCCTGAAAAGCTCAAAAGGAGATGGGATGTCCTCTTGCCATGTCTGCTTTTCGCCTACAGAGAGGTGCCTCAGAAGGGAGTAGGGTTTTTCCCCTTTGAACTTCTGTTTGGCCATCCTGTCAGGGGACCATTAGCTCTTGTAAAAGAAGGCTGGGAGAGACCTCTTCATGAGCCTAAACAAGATATAGTGGACGATGTACTAGGCCTACGTTCCAGGATGGCAGAGTACATGGAAAAGGCAAGCAAAAACCTTCAATCAAAAAGTCAATAAAATGTCAGATTGCAAAAGTCTGTTAATTTCCCATGTCTATCCTAGGAATCTCTCCTCTTTCCATGTGAATCCAAATGATGGAAACAAATATATTCCTTTTGCAACAGTTCATTTAGTTCCCTGGTTTTTACAAGACATTCATCTCAGTTTCATGTGACTCTAGACAGTTTGATATAAAATATATTTCAGAGGACAATTGGACACAGTTCTTCTACAATTTAACAATAAGCATTTACAAATGGAACTTTGCTTTACATGGGAAAGGAACTGGAAGAAAGCTTCACGTTACGAAAAATAATGATTCATCACTTAAACATGACTGCAAAATACAAATTCTGCAGGCCTAAGTTATGCTAACAGAAGGAAACAAGCATTAATGTACTTGTTAATAAAACACACATAATATGGAAAGTTGTAAATTCTGCATTTATAATATATCATCAGAATAAGTAAAACATTTCATCATAAATTGCAAATATCTTTGTTAATGCATCACACTAGGTATAACAGAGAAGTGCATTATTCTCATTTGCCCATAACTATAAACTTATAAATCACACATTGAACATTAGAAAACCAAATTTGTTTTGATACTGTCAATTAATCTACAGTCTAAAATACACTTTGGCATTTTAAAAATCTTATTAGCACATTGTTAAATCCGGTAGGCACAATTGTGACCACCACAAATGAAAGCATGAGTACTTTTAAAGTCTGTCAGTGCAGCTTTCCATATAAGCCTATCATACATGAGACATACATTGTCACCTTCTTCTGATATATGGGTCAATAAAAGCATAACTAAATATCATGCTCTAATAATCCCTCCTCTACCGGCAATCTATGCCATCACAAAAGGATACACTCATTTCAATGAGACAATTCAAAAGTTTCATGTCTTTTTCTGGCTAGGTCTGCTGTAATTCTCCATTTTCTTGAGATTACAGTAATAAAGGCTTCTCAGCTCATCCATTTCTATCTCTTCCTTCTTCTGTTTTCTCTTAGCTCTTTTCCCTTTTCACAATTTGTATAGCTTGTACGATCCAAGTGCAATTAAGGCACACACAGAGCTCAAGATCATTCCTACTACTCCCTTTCCCAAGTTTCCAAACCACTTTCTAATGGTTTAAAAACCATTACCTATTGCTTCCCATACACTAGTGGCTGTCAGTCCTCTCAGGTCATGTTTCTGATTTGTGATACTGGAGATAAATGTCCTTATCTCCTTACTATTGTCAGGTAAGTAAGTACAACAATGTTGCACATGTAAAACTTTACAGACTCTGCCCTCCTTTGCAAGTAAGATGTCTAATGCAACACGATTTTGCAGAACCATTGATCTCACAGCAATCATCTCTGTATCCATCAAAAACACAGCTCCAGCATAATCAGTAGAGAGCTTATCCACTATTGCTGACAATTTCCTAATCTTGATATCATTTAAGATTACGCCAACTGATATATTGATGGCACCAAAAATAACTCCTGCAATCTCCGCTACACTAGCTCCTTTCTTAACTCTGGAATTCAATTTTTCTTTCCAGACTCGTTGTCGAAAATACCACTCCCAGGTAACATATACCATACCAGCCTTTTGGCAGTTTGTAATAGGCATTTTCCCACAAATGAAAAAAAACACCTTGTATGGTGGGATCTTGTCCATTCAACATAAAAGTCAAAACACTCTTAAAGAAAAATAGGTCTACATTCACTAGTACCTACAAAATGTCTGACTGTCTTTGACTTAAGTCTATATATACATCATTTCCCAACATGTTGCCAGTCTAAAGCTAAGTATCCTTGGTTATTGCTTCCTTAAGTTTGTGCAGGGTCTTTTTGCCAATCCTGTAAAACTATGCCTTTTTCTATCCTGACTTTCATTGCTGTCCTTCTGTCATCTACTTCTCCAATGAATTATTTTTCTACCGGTGTAAGAATGCAGGTTAAATTGTTCTTGTGTGCATATGCGGTTCCAAAAGTCAGGGTCGGTTCAAAGAAACCTCCCACAATGTCAATGTTTTTCACTTTAGCAATACTACTCAGGTGCTGATTAATGGGCACAAAAGAAAACACTAGGTCATAGTTGGAACAGAAATACTGGATATACTCCTGGTCATATAAACATGTTAGTAACCTACTTCAAGAAAATTTCACAAGTTAATGGCAAGCTGTGATATATTCCTTCCTGAACTGATGAAGGGATCTGAGTACAAACAAAACAATCAAGCACTTCCATAGTTTCAATATAATCATACAGCAATTTATAATACACATTGGACGTCAAATCTCCCTTAGAACTGTCAGTGTATAACAGTCTCTCATCCTCACATAGGGAACATCGTTCTGCAGTTGAATCTATTAGCATTGGTGCAAATGTGCTCTCAATCTCTTCCTTCACTAGCAGACTCAATCCAACTATCAATAAAATGCTCACAACCTCATACACTGCTGTTAAATCTACACACACATGCTTACATTTACTACTTTTACCTTGGTCAGGTTTCATGGCTTGCCTAGACTCAGGCCAAAACATGTTAAATAAAAAAAATAAAAAATAAAAAAATGCAAAAGTGTCTCTCAATTAATTTACAGCGTCTTTTCTTTTCTTTATGTGACCAAAGCAAGAACCAAAAATCTAAAATTTATCTTCTCAAATCGTTGCTCTTATTTACAAAATTCTCAACCTTTTAGAAAGTTCATCAACATTTTTGTCTACTTGCAAATGTTGAAAAATCACTACTAGAAGTTCAAATTTCTCTAATAACAAATCATCTGGTAATCACTGATTAGCACTTCCAGCAAATAATGTCTGGTTCCTTCAAGCTGCAATGAGAATTCAAAGTTCAGTTAGGAAGCAATTTCAAGTTCCAACATTTTCAGCTGAATTTGATTTGTCAGCACAAAAGGCAATGAACTCCTTCTCCCAATCATCAGCTGTGTAATAAGTTCATTCAGGAGCTGAATATTTTCAACTAGGCACTCTTTTTGACCTCCTTGCCCCATGACTTTCAATATCACTATCACTTTGATCTGATCCTTCAGTTACTTCAGCAGTAGCAGGAGACACATTTATAACTAGGTCTGGACTTTTCACAAGCCACTGGTCTCCAAACACAATTCTTTCCTAATGCACAAAAGGGACTTCAGCATTTTCTGAGCAAGCAGGGTTCTGCTGACTCTGACTCAACCATCCTGCGCCTTTGATTGCTTTTGGCATGCTCAGACTTTCACCAGACTGTGCATGCTCTGCAATAACCACTTGTCCAGTACTCACAATTTGGCTAACCTGGACCCCTTCTCTCACTGTAACTGACCCTTGAGGTGAAGGCACTATATCATCAAGAGGAATTGGAACTTTGCATGTGTGGCTCACATGTACCCAGTTCGGTAGATCAACACACTTCACAGCAATCATGGTAACTAGAACAACTTGGACCAGCACTTTCTGGTGCTTCTAAGAATGACTTCTATACATGCTTCTTTACTAGAACCCAGTTTCCAGGACTCAGATCGTGGCACACTTCTTGTTGTGGTTGAGCAGTTGCTTCTCCAACTTGCTGAGACAAAGAGCAAACCACATCAGCTAATCCTTTGCAATAAACCAGCACTAAGTCATCAGTAATGTTTACAAGTGCATTTGCAGACACAGCTGGCAACCTCATAGCATGCCTTAAAATGATTTAGTGAGGGGACAATTCTGTCTTTCTGTCGGGTGTGCTGCGCATGCTCATGAGGACAAGAGGAAGTGCATCCGGCCATTTTCAACATTGTAGATGCACACACTGTTTGTTGCCAGTCGAGACTTCAGCGTTCCATTCATTTGCTCAACTAATCTGGAAACTTTTGGTCTGTAACTGAAATGCCATCTTTGCTGAATTTGTAAAGCCGAACATAACTATTTTATGATCTCATTACTGAAACAAGTTTCTCTGTCTGATTCCAGAGAAGTCGGAAAGCCAAATCAAGGTATCAATTCCCTCAAAAGCAGCTTTGCACCTGTAAGGCTATCATTCATGCGAGTTGGGTAAGCCTCAACCCAATGTGAGAAGACACACTCCACAACCAAAACATATCTCAATCCATTACACATAGGCATTTTAATGAAATCAACCTGCATTCTGTTGAAAGGACATCCTGATCTACCTATGTGGCTCAGGTTACCTACAGTACATTTCCCTACATTCATTTGTTGATACGTTACACATGTGTGACACACTACTTCTGCAACCAATCTGAATCGGGCATGGTACCATGTTTGTCTGAATGTTCTGATCATTGAATCTCTGCCCATGTGGGCCTGTCATGGGAATACCTAGCCATCGGGACAATAAACTATTGGGCAACACTGCTTTTTCTTCACTGGAAACACAAACATCAACCTCATCTCTCTGGACACAACCTGCTTTACTCCATCCTTTTTGTTCTTCTTCTGGCACTTCTTTCTGCAACCTTTTGACTTCTTCCTAAGTATCAATTGCTGTCATAAGGAAGTTTTGATTTCCTTCCTGGTGCTGCTTCCATCGTTCCATTCCTCTTGAAAGGATGTGCCATGAAGAGCACAATAAGGTGCCACTTGGTCAGCATAGGCATTGCCTAGCGAGATGTAATCATTTGACTTTTGATATGCTGCACATATAACAACTGCAATTTTCACAGGGTAACAGTAATGCTTTCAGCGATCAGTAAACCCTGTCACTGTTTCAGATTGGTGATCGAGAAGCGGTCATAAAGCCTCTCTGGGACCATAATTGTCTGAAATCATGAACAACACCAAAACCATACTGGCTATTAGTGAAAATGGTCACTTTAAACTGTTCGGAAGTACAGCATGCTCTAGTAGGGGCAACCAATTCAGCTACTTGGGCAGAAAAGACTCCTTGAGGCCATGAAACCTCTATCACTCCTGAGATTGTACAAACTGCATAACCAGATCTCAGAGTTCCATTAGTATCTCTTAAAAAGGAGACATCAATAAACATGACAGTCATTTTTATTGAGTGAAGTATTTTGAATATCAGGTTTTGGTTTGGTGCATAGCTCAGTCACCTTGAGACAGTCATGCTCCACCTCATCTTTGCGGTCATTGATATTTTCAAGAGAAATTGGTAAGAGCATTGCCACTTTCAGAACATTACATATTTTAATGTTGACACTGGGGGACCACAAAATGACTTGCTTATAGTGAGTTAAATGTACATTGGTCAGGTATTGAGTCTTCGTACGGGTCAAAAGAACTTCAACAGAATGGGGCACAACAACGTTCAGGGAATGACTCACAACAATGCCTTTGCATTGTCCAATGCTGACACTCACGGCAGCTATGGCTTTTGAACAGTTGGGCAATGCAGCAGCTACAGGATCAAGTGTGGCTGAAAAATAAACCACAGATCTGTTGGCATCTTCATGTAATTGTGTCAAAGCAGAAAGTGCACAACTTTCTCTTTTGCAGCAAAACAAAGAAAAGCATTTGTCGTAATCAGGCATTTCCAGAGCTGGGGCTCGGCACAGGCTTACTCTCAGCTCGGAGAAGGCATTGATCATCAAACAGTACCAGATCAGACACTTCCTTGAGTGTCAGCCTCAGTAAAGGCTTGGACAAAAGGGAAAAATTTGGAATCTAATGGCGGCAGTTGCCAACCATTCCCAAAAACATTCTGACATCTCTCTGCGTCCCATTTGCATGATTCGAAAAATTCACTTTTGGGACACCTTTCTTGCACCTTTCTCTATGTGGTTATCTAATTATTTGACTTCTTTTAGACAACACTGCAACTTTGCTGGGGGAACTTTATGTCCATTCTCTCCTTTATCTCTCCTACAGACCTCACATGTTTTTGATGCAACCAACACATCATCAATGTATTGCACATAAGCTGAATGAAAAGACATTTTTACAGGACTATAAATTCTTTTTTCCAAATTTGATTAAAAATTGATAGTGACTCCATATACCCTTTGGCTTATGAAACCATGAAAAAACACAGCCTCCGAATTTAAAGGCAAATAAGAATGGACTATCCTCGTTTGAGTAAAAAAGAGAAAAATCCCTTGCACAAACCAATGACCATAAACCATTCTGCTTCAAAATCACTGCTGGATTTGGTACTAAAGGACAACATGCAATACCAAACTTGTTCACTTTTCTTAAATCCTAAACTATGCAGTATTTTCCATTGGGTTTCTGCAATCGTAAAATAGGGGAACTACACGGGCTTGAAGATTTCTTTTAGAACACCTTGTCCAATGAGATTTTCAATTATGGGAGTTATTCCAGCAATTACATCTGGGGTCATGTTATAAGGCAGTATCCTCTGGTGCGCTGCGCTTGGCTTCATCGTTATTTTTACTGGCTCAACTCCTTTTATGAGTCCAATCTCTTTATTGGAAACATTCCAAAACATCTGGTAAAACTGTCTCCTGCAACTCATCAGGCAAATCTTTAACTGTCATTATTGGGAACAATGTGATATGCAGGTGCTGTTCTTCAATGTTACAGGGTACCTCTTCTTCATCACTTGTTTGAATTTCTTTTCCTTGGGGTGTGCAGCTAATGGAACAATTTAGCTTATAAATCACAGGCTAACAGGACTTGATTTGCAAACCACAAATTGGTATTGCTCCTCAAACTTACCTTTTTTACTGGGACATGTTCTGTAACAGGATTTGTGAATTGCTTATTTGCTACTCATACCACCTGAATTATTTTCCCTGACAAGGGTACATTGGGTAAGTCTGCAGTTCTGACAGTGGAACGTGTAGCTCTAGTGTTCACCAGTAATGAAAAAATATGTTCCATAATGGTGGCATTTGTATAGGAACCACGTTGATCAACCTCTAAAGATGCTGCTAACATGCAATCGTCATCATTAGAACTGTTAGTGTTAAATGTTTGTGAAAATTACTCATCACTCAGATAAAATAAGGGAAACTGTGTTACTAACTGATTTCCATTTGAATTTGTTCTCTGATCTATGTTTTGCTGAGGAACAATCACTTGCTTCTGTGTCATTGGGGCTTGTGGAATCTGCATTTCTTGCAGGACCTGTATTTGCTGTGGAACCTGTATTTGCTGTGCTCCTGTGGAAGCCATTACATTTTGGACTCAGGGTCTTTGAAATCATTGAATTTGACTTTGATCATTGCCAATAGTCTGTGCAACACCACCAATCTACACCAAATTATTCACATTATTATAAGGACATTCTTGTCTCCAATGTCCAAAACATCTCCACGCATGACATGACTGCATTTTATTAACTGACTTCACATCAACCACATTTCCACTCTGATCTATCGGAACCCCACATCCTCTACTTCTAAACTGAGGCCCGTTGCTAATCTGCTGTTGCACACCTTGCATTCCACTAGTGTTCATCATCATCTGCGGACGCTGATTTCCTGTCTTAAATTTCTCCTTCAGCTTTTTCTGCTTCAATTCAATTTTGCCACTACAGAACCTTGCATACTATAGTACCTCATCAGTGGGCTTGTTCTGCCAACAAATTAAACGCTGCTGAATCATAGTACTAATCTCAGGCTTCAATCCTTGCAAGATCTAAATGCAAAATGACTCATATCTATTGGCTCAAAGGTTTCAGAACTACTGTGCTGTTTAAACGCTTGCAACAGCCTTTCATAATAAGTATAAATCAACTCTTTTGCTTCCTGTGCTCTCCTGTCAATCTTCTGCCAATCAACAGGTTTCTGGGAAACTTTGTTCTTCAGGAATTCAATCACTTTAAATTACCCTTTTATCACCTCTTCAGACAGCGTACCTGTTACTGGATCTCTCAGCGGTTCATGATCTGGCCAACGAACACTTCTCTTGCACTCAACCCACAAATCAACTGGAACCACAATGTCAAACAAATTGTTCAAATCTTCCCACAGGCATTTTAAAAGCTTCACAAACCTATATGTCTGCTTGTACCACTCCACTGGCTTCTCTCTCAATCTTGGGTAATCATTTGTGAGTGAATGACAGTATATCACTTCTGCACCAATGGCATGTATGTAACCTCCACCTGGTGTTTTTCTCATTGGCATCATTATGGGCTAGCGCAAAGCGCTCCGTCCATAAAGTAATCTCTCTGTGGGCTTTAAACCACGCCCAGGTCACGTCAGTCTCTTTCATTGATACCTGTGCTTGCTCTTTAAAATCTGCTTGCTTTCATTTGTGAAAGGAATGCATACGGTATGCCTTTTCCAGTGTTTAGCCCGCCTACACAGCACTGGTAAACTACTAGAAGCATGCAAGGCTCAATGTTTTGAGCCTGGTTTCTGGACTACTTTATCTGTTAATTTTCCCCGCAGCGCGATCGCGCTCTGTTTTTTTTGTTTTCAATTTTAGCGCGATCGCGCTGCATTTTACATAGCGTGATCACGCTGTTTTTTTCTTTTAATTTGTGTGGTAAGAAAAGTTAGGTTAGGAGTTTACAACGCAAATAGCTCCAACTCGAGCAAATGCCTGCCCCGTTGCATTGAAAATGCTTGTTTTAACATTGTCATGAGCTTGATTTGCTCCAGCCGCAGACAAATTATGCTTTGCTTTCTTCTGATCTCTTTTGTTAGCCAATCTGCCTTCCATTTATCTAATGTACCCCATGTTTGTTGGTATGTAATTAACTCCTTTATGGAATTCTCGTTCAGGTTGATTTTATGTTTGCCATGTCTCTCATACTGAACTCTAATCTATAGCTTCTTCCAAAGGGTTTAGATTTTCCTACATCTACTTCATATTTTTTGGCTAAATCTGCTAACTCTTCTTAAGCCAGTCCTGCACATTTGGTAACATCTTTGCACATTAACTGCAATTCATCTTCTGTGTATGTTTCTACTTGCTCCATCTCCAGCATTCCCATAATTAATTCATTTAATTCTAATCTGGGCACATTACCTGTCCTGTCTTCTCTGGTGTATCTTCTGACCTAATATTGCCATTTGTCACACCTGTTGCTCCTTTTAGGCTCAGATTGTCTAACCACTTGGTTAACTGCTGTGCTGAAAATCCTTGCTAACTAATATTTCTCTGGAGCATATTTTGCGTGGTAGTACAATGTACACTCATAATCTGACCTGGTGTAGATATGTAAGGAAGTGGGGTTCCCTGAGGAAATCTCACAACTAATACTGGTCTTGCATGATTTAACATCTGGTTTGGTTCTCCAATTTCTGTAGGGATCAAAGTTCGAACACAAGAAGCTATTCTATCCAGCTCCGAATTGTTAGAATATAGAGTTCACTGCATACCAGTTGGTGATATCAATACAGATACTGGTGTTTCATGAACTGCTGAAACATTCATTGACTGGGCACTACTTCTAGGGTTACCTGACGCATACAATGAAACAACTGGACTTATAGTCACAGGAACTGTTAATGCATCAGGTGATCCCATAAGATCCATCTCATTCTGCAGAATGGTCTCTCCAGCACTTTGACGTGTTAAAACAGTACTGAAAGTCTGTCCTGTTTGATGTGGGTTAACATTTGACATTGTCTGTACAGGTGTATAGTCTGGTTCTGATTACAATTCTTCACAGGTGTAGTTACATTAGGTGAAGACGCCATCTGATTTACATGAGGACCTGACACTACCTGATTCATTTTTACTCACAAAAAAGGGAAAGTACAAATTCTATGATATAGATTTCCAGGGAAGAAATCCTAGGCGGAAAGCCCGTGGGATTGTATAAATCAGCCCTCACCCAATAAATAGTGGCATGATTCTTGGTCTCTTCATCTTCGACAAACTAGCCATGAACTTACCTTCCATCGCTCACTCAAAACTTGGCTGTTTTAAAGCTTTTCCTTAGTCTGTGTCTTTAAGGTCTGTGTAGAGCGCTGGGAGGCATATGGGTAGCCATGCGCTCTATGAGTTCCTATAACAAAACATAACATTCATCATAGGACCTCTAACACACCCTGGTGCAGACCAACACTCAGGATGGAGTGCTGTATTTCCACACTGCAGAACAATGTTGAAACTGTGTAAGCAGGTGACCTCCCAATTGTATTATGGGACCCTCTTGGCAGAGTTAAAATTATTACAACAGGGTGTACCCTGGAACCTAGATCCCTGCCACCCTCTCTGCTGATATCATATTTCAGCTAATTTTATTGCCCTTCTGGGTCACTGGCCTTCCTCAACATACAGAACCCTTAAACTGAGCCTTCTGGTCTATGACTAGATGAAGGCTATCATTAGATTTTCAGCCATACTTGCCACTCGTAACAATACTCCACGAAGTTGTCCACAAAAACACAATATCATTATTGTAACAATATAGAAAAACTTCCCTGAGGCCATCATCTTCCCCACTTTATATAGTATTACTGTCAAAACTGCAAAACCTGTGTCAATACAAAATGTACCATGCTACTAACAACCAGTGCAAAAGCATGCAGGATTCACCATCAATACCAAGGACATTTTTCATAATTAGCGTTCCTTACCCGAGTTTCATTATCACATTTCCAAACCTGAGGTAAGAGTGGGAACGTTGCCCTTTAGTCACCACACTGTACAAATATGTAAAGAATTAACCATTATACCCTGCTCTTGGGCATATATTCAAAGTCTTATCTCCTCTCTCTCATTGACCTCAAATAGCGTCTGTAGGTCTCCACTCTATATCTTACGTAACCCTGTACTCAGGAAGTCATATGGTGTGCCCTTCATTATAAATCCTGTCAATGCCCAGGGATACCTCTTGTTACATCCCCTACAGATTCCCCCTTACAAGTGGTGAGGGGTTGGGGAGGGGATGCCCAGGGGCAAGGGGGCCACTTACTTTATCAAGGTCCACCGTTGCATTCAGAGCCACTCGTTACCCTCTAAATATAATGGAGGCAACTGTGTGAAGCCATTTTATTGTCAAGATGGCCACCTCTAAAAGTCATGTGATCCTACTAAACATGTGTCTATCAGTGCAGGTCTCTTCAGCCTTCTATTGTTGGTTCAGCCTGGCTTCTTAGTCAGACCTGGTAGTGCTACACATAACGCTCCTCGATTGCACTCAGCAAATTTATATCATAGAATTTGTACTTTCTCTTTTTTGTGAGTAGAAGCAAATTAGTTTGGGAGGACCAGGGAAAGTTTGCACCTCTCGTCCTTGCTATTTTTGTGTGTGTAGAGTGAATATGGCTGCTGAGCTGCAGGGACTGTTTAGTAGTGACTATTGTAGGTGACCCAAATTTTCCTGATTTAGGAGAGTTGTACCAGTAGAACAGTAGTAGGAACATGACGTATGAACAGGGTCTATCACATGGAGAGGTTGCAGTGGCATAGATTTTGGCAGGACCTTTACTGTTAGGCTAGTTTGCTCTAACTCAGGCACTAACACAGGTAGAACGGTGAGACACACTGACTGATCAAACAAAAACCCAGATTAAAACCATTCTTCATTGCGCAATACTAATAGAATATCTTTGACTAATGAACCATTGATGTTTCTGGAGGATGCTACCCTAAGGAGAGACTGGTCATTAATAGCCTGGAAGTGTAGCAGAGATTGACTTATTTTGATCATCAACACAGCAAAGAAGATCTCCGACACACTTCTAATTCAAATCCAGACTAGTGAGAGTAATCTTAAAACACAGATACAGTGGATACATTTTAAAAAGGAATTTGGAGGAAACAAATAAGGAGGTCACGGAACATAAAGACTACCTCACTCAAACAAAAATATATAAATTACAGAAGTACCTGAATTTTTTCCCAAGGGATAGAGTCTATCCCAATATAAAGATGAATATGATAAACAGAAGGAAGTACAGAACACATGAAAAAAGGCAGGAGAAGACACAGGCATGTCTACTCTGGCAGTGAAAATAGTGACTGTAGGTTCAGATCTATGGCAAGAGCAGGAAGATTCCAACAGAGGCAAGTACAGATGTTCCCACCAACATCCCTAGCCCAAGTTTTGGGTGGCCCTCTATGTACCAACAAATCCAACCCTGCCATTACTACCAAAGCCTCAACAATTTTTTAGGGAGAGGCAGGGACAGAGGAAGGGCAAAACAGAAGGGACAAAGAGTACAAGGAGAGGAATTGAAGCAGAGGATTACCAGGATCACGACAACAGACTTTCTACCAGGCACCAGCTAGTACACAGTTTGATTTTCAATCTGACTGATATTGTACTCACTCAGGAACAGGAGAATGTTCTAAATAAGGGCTTAGGATTTTTCCCTACAAACAGAGTGGATCCATTAAAAAAAATGTGGACTTAGTGAGTTCTTTAGAAAGGTACTCCTAAGTGTCTTCTTTAATAAAGAATATGAACAGCAGAGGCTTGTCTATGTCTAAAATCGACCTTTACACCATCTCTTTCACAACTACCTCCAGAGATTGGAGTTTTTGAACAGGCAGTACTATGGGAGATTGTTCAAATGAATAATGCATTTAGACATACATTCCTTAATCTGACGAAGCTGCAACAGGAGGCCATACAAGAATTGAGAGAAAACCACAGAATAATAACTAAGCCAGCGGACAAGGGGGGAGCAACTGTGATACAGACTATAAAGAGGAGTATGAGACAGAATGTCCCCGCCTTTTATCAGACAGATGGAACTACAAAATACTAGGAAACTACCCTACCCCTGATTTGCAGAGAGAGAGATTGGGTCCCTTGTAGAGAAAGCACTAACAAATGAGCAGATCTGCCAAAAAAAGAAGCCGCCTTCCTCTGCTGAGAAAAAACAGTGGTCCCATATTTCTACACATTGCTGAAAGTACACAAGCCCACAAGACCCATAGTATCGGGAATAGGTTTGATATTGGAGCAACTATCACAATTCTGTGATTTCTTCTTTTAGCCTCTTGTGGAAAAAATGCCTTCCTACCTAAAAGATACCAGGAATGTACTGAAGATTATCAAAGATGTGACATTCATACTCCTTATGAAATTCATGATAGTGCTTGACCTCAAATCCCTGTATAACAACGTTCCCCAAGAGGAGACTTTGAGGGTTACAGAAAATGTTTTGTACTCTGAAACATGGGATTTTCAAACACTGAGATATTTTATTTCTGAGTCTAGCGGAATTTGGCCTTACTAGGATTTTTTACAGTTTAAAGACAGTATATCTGCAAATACATGAGACTTCCATGGGAGTTCCTTCGCGCCAAGCATGGCATGCTTGTATGTCTCCGGTTTTGAGAAAAAACACATTTACTCTGCCTCAAATTCTTTCTCAGAATCTATCAGGATGTGGCGTCACTAAATAGATGATGTGCTAATATTTTTCCATGATAATAGTGAATAAGTTCCTCAGGTGGCTCAATAGTAGAAATCCATATCTATTTTTCACTTCCACGGTTACTTCCACAGCTCTAACCTGATTATTAAACCATCAGAAGGGAGGCTGGTGAGTGTACTGTATCACAAACCAATGGACAGAAATAATTTGCTGTCTTTTTAGAGCTTCCATCCTAGATTCTTGAAGAAGAATCTGCATTATGGACAGTTTCTCCGCTTACACAGAAATTGCTCAGAGGTTAGTAATTTTGAGAAGGAAGCAGGAAAAGTGAGTGAGAAACTACAAGAGCAGAAGTACCCTGAACAGGTAATCAGGAAAGCATAGAAAAGAGTGAGAAATAACAATAGTAAGTCCCTCCTATGAGAGACTGAAAATAGACAGAAACATCTGTGTGACAACATTCAGTGCCACCCCAAATGTGTGAAGAGCATAACTAGGAATTGGCGGATAATGAACTCAAATGGACTAAATCTGCAAATACCGTTGTTCTCTTTCAAGAAAAGTGCGAGTATTAGAAATCTCCTGGTACACACAAGACCACAAATGACCAAATAAACAATAGAACCAAATTTTGGGGGTTTACCCCCAGTGTCTGGCCACAGTGCCTGTGGTGGATGTAAGGCTGACCAGTGCCTGTGGGGGATGTAAGGCTGACCAGTAATATGAAATCTGTGGACCTGTGGACCTGGGACTGAAATATCTGTAGCACTTGGCTAGCCGTACTTCTTGCAACTCGGAAAATGTAATTTACCTGATCAGGTGCCCCTGTAATTTCCTATATGTGGGCATGACTACAAGACGAGTGAAAATCAGAATATTAGAGCATGTGAGCAATGTGGGATGAGAAATACTGATAACAAAATTGACCTCACACTTCTTAGAGATGGAACATTCAGAAAAAGATCTTAAATGGGTGGTGATAGACAAACCATTTATTTTAAAAACAGTCAAGGATGTGACAACTTTTTTTTTCAGGCGTGAACAAAGATGGGTGCATAAATTAAATAGCATGGACAGGGGCTTGAATGATGCAATCACCTGGCACTATCTTAATGGCATTCTATAGTCATCTAGGTCAATAAAGAAAAAACAAAAATATGCGTGGCTTTTTGGGATGAATTGCCCTTGCAATGTGAGAGAATATTCAGAAGGAATAGGTGATCATTTTGATTTTCCTTAGAAGGAAGAAGAAGTGTTTCAGTGTGCTATAAAGAAATCTGAAGGGCTTCCAGAACTGCCCCATTTGGGAGGTCTTGGGAATGTTGACAAAAGAGAGACTAGGTCCATATAGATTAATTGAAAAGAAAGATACTTCCCTTAGATTTAAGCTACAAAGAAAAATAATGTGACAAACTAAAAATGGAGAGCCACATAAGACTGGGTAAGAACTCAGTTGAAGGTCTAGTTTATCTGAAGGCACCTTTGGGCAGGGTGTCTGAACAACAGCATGATGAACACACACATGCAAGCATAATTACAGAATAGTTTCCTCCAGTGATAACTGGATAAAATATGACAATATAAAAATGAACTGAATAATGGTTACTAGGTCCGACAATGATGGCAGGAGGAACCAACAATAGAAGTGGAAGCTAACCAAATTAAGAAATGCATGCCTGGGGACAAACACATGCGGGCAAAAATACAAAAAGAAGACAAAAATAATTTGAAGAGATATGACTTGATACAGGATACTAGCTAGGCAAATAGAAAGTGTGAATGAATGTCAGCATGATAGATTCTGTTCTAGAAAAAAGGGACTGTAGACGGGTCTCTTCAACCGCGTCTTTTGACTCTTCGGACTGGTGCCTTTCGCGCACATCACCCGGAACACTTGTGCGTTCCCTTGGTGACGTGCGAACGCCTTCGGACACTTCGGACCCGGATTTCCGGGTTCCGAGTTCAAAACTGACGACGGACAGCAGAGGAGAGGAGGAGGAGTTCCCTGGGAACGCGAGTCGACCGGGGGAAGAAGAAAAGATGCCACGGACGGAGGAAGGAGGAACCGGAGCAGAGGAGAATCCTGCCTCCCGCAGAGACAACGAGTCGGGGAGCCAAGAGACGGACGAGAGCATTCTCCGCCACGACCCTGGAGGGTCGTGGCTTAACAAGGTACGGTCCTTGTTACAAGGACGGTGGCAGCATATAGCTACTGGTGGGCACAAGGGAGGAGGTAGACAAGAGAGGGGAGGGGGGTGGAAGAGAGGGAGCTACGGGAGAGAAACTAAAACAGAGAATACCGTGGGCTGAGCACACAAGAGAGAAATATCACAAGCACCTAGAACCCATTCACCCCTCACTATCGGGCACACCTCTATACCTCTCCTCCTCTATATCACTAGTCTCCTCCCCCCCGCATGTTCTCACACTAAAATAGCATCAGAACGTCAAAACCCCACTTACCTTTTTTTTTTTTTTGCTCCTGTGTTTTGTTTTTTCCGGTTCTACTGGGGAAGTTACGTGACCCAACACTTCAAGACACCTAAAGGGGGAAGAAAGAACAGAGATGTTAAAAAGAGGAAGAACCCAGCTGGAACTATTGCCATCAGACGTTTATATTTTTGCAACCACGTTAAAACGGCCATTGCTTATCATCTCACCTTCTTAAACAAATAAAACCTTTATTATTTCCCTTCATACGGCCTAGAGTCCTTTGTACCGCCAATCGCTTCCACATGGACATGCCAAGTGGTAGTCAGCAGAGAGATGCACCTCTCCCAGGGACAGCATCCAAGGATTTTTCATCAGCAAAGCATCTAGATCAGCAGCAAAGTTGTCATCAGGAAAGGGTGCAGAATCATGAGAAAGACTGAATAAAACTTAAAAGTCTGTGACTAATATCCATCACACAAATACATTTGATTTGTCAGTTTGGTGGTAAAAGGAGTATCATGCAATCAAAAAGTCAATAGAAATGTCAGATTGCAACAGTCCATTAATTTCCTTTGTCCAGCCTGAGATCTTCTCCTCTTTCCAGGTGACTCCAAATGGTGGAAACAAATGTATTCCTTTTGCCACAGTTTATTTAGTTCCCAGGTTTTACAATGCAGTCATCTCAGTTCCATGTAAATTTAGGCACAAATCTTATATGACAGAACAATAGGCTTTTACAAATGGAAATGTGCTTCTCATAAGAAAGAATCTGAAAGAAAGCTTCATGTTAATAAAAATAATGATTCATCACTTTTACATGACTGCAAAATATGAATTCTGTAGGCCTAAGTTACGCTAACATACTTGTTAATGAAACACACATAATATGCAAACTTGTAAATTCAGCATTAATAATATATCATCAGAATAAGCAAAACATTTCATTATAAATTGTTAAATTTTGTTAATGCATCAAATTAGGTATAACAGAGAGGTGTATTAATCTCATTTGCACATAACTTTGAACTCATAAATCACACATTAAACATTAGAAAACCAAATTCATTTTGATACTATTGATTAATCTAGAGCCTAAAATATACTTTGGCATTATTCAAATCTTATTAGCACATTATTAAATCTGGTAGGCACAATTGTGACCGCCACAAATGAAAACATGAGCACTATTAAAATGCGTGTCAGTGCAGCTTTCCACGTTAGGCTATCAAACATGAGCCATAAATTGTCACCTTCTGCTGACGTCTGAGTCACTAAAAGCATGACTAAAATGTATGCTCCAACAAGCCTCAAGACAAAACCATAAAGGTACAGAATCACCATGGGTTGACCAAAACTGCAGAAAAGGTTCAGGCGAGCTAATATTGAAAGGACCAAGCATCCAATAATAATCATGCAAAATATCAGCAATACAATCTGAGGTTTGAATAGCAATGGTTGCATTATGACAAATGTAAAATCTCTTAAGCTAGTTAACTGTGGCCATGGAAAAACCCACCAATTAGGAAAACAGGGCAATACTGTAGTTACAACATATATGAACAAAAAGTGGATAAAAGAAAGGACAAAAATAATGTATAAAACGTCATCTGAGGCAAAAGGAAAATAACCAAAATTAGCAAACAATAGGTAAAAGGGCAAAGCGTCAACATGTCTGAAACTCAATCAAGATTTCCCTGCTTCAGGTCAGAAAAAGGAAAACCCTAAACTAACATAACTATTTAAAAATCCATCAAGTGCTAAGAGGTCAGTTTCGCTCAGTATCCCAATAGTGAACAGCTCCTCATGAGAACACCAAGAGTCTGGGGGCAAAGTCTGAGGGAAGCAAACAGAGTGACTGCTCCAGGGGGAAAGTGAAAGCGGGACTGTCCAAAGAGGAAACAAGAATGTTCCAAGCAGGACTGCAGCAGGGAGTCAGGACCAAAGTGTGTGAAGGAGAAGACAGGCTATAATCGCTCCTGGTCCACAAGGGGAGTGGTATATCAAATACCAAGGTGCACGATGATTCGTCAGCGCATCACTACACAAAGTTCAAAAGAGGATATTGTCCAATGAACATCATTGAATGACAAAGATTTCAAACATGAAGCCGTTTTCCCAGGTCCAGCAGGATAATGGCATGTATCTTAGGTCATCTGTAGGGTTGAACTAAATATAGATACTTTTACTTTCAGAGTTCGTGAATGTGATGGGCTCAATACCAGCTTCCAGGCTAAGTATGTATAACACAATAGGACATTCTATTCCTAATCTAACATCTTGTGAGAACATAACCTAAAAGGAAAAGGTCAAGTTAGCAAAAATTACAAAACATTTTCAACAATTAAAAAAAATACAGAGCCTTGCAGGCCTCACTAATACTAAGCATAAGAATTATATAAGGCTCCGTTATTTCAATAAACACAAACATTCAAATTCATAAATTCATAATTTTTTAATATTGTCAGCTCATGTTATCAGAAATGTTTACATCGCATTCAGATGATTACTGTGATGTCAATGTAGTTTTTGACATTTTTGCTATAATAGCTCCATTAGCTCTAAATAGACGGGAGCACTGCAGAAAAACGTGTTTTTGTGGGAAGTGTACAAATTAAATGTCCTGTGGTAAACTTGACAAGGGTGTTCCACAGAGGGGTTTTCATACCAACTGAGTTGTTCAATACACTTTTCCAGATGATTTCGCCACGTATCTCATATTTAGGAAGTTTAAGTGGGCTGCCCTGGGGCCTCTTTGAAGTACCATGTGTGACGTGGGGAAAGCAATGCCATGTATTAAAGGGGAACATGGCAGGATATTTAGTTATACACTGATTATCCACGTGTAAACAAACTTTGGTAACCTTTGCTGAGCACAATTTTTGTTTTCAATGGTCTCTCCCTCTTACTCGATCAAACTCTGTTGCTCTCTCCCACTCATCACCCCTCACTCTTTCCCACAATCTCTCTATCACATCCTCACTGCATTTCATACTCTAGGTTTCTAGGGAGTTTTTAAAATGTATGGGATTCTAGATGGCTGGACTCTACTCGAATGTTGTTTAAGAAAGAAATACCTGCACACAATTGGAGTTCGTGTAGCTAATACATCTAAAATATTAAACAATTTATAAGAATTCCCACATTTGCCCAAAAGATGGAATCTACTGGAACCTCTAAATGTCAGAGTTTCATCAGATAAATTAGTATGCATGCAGTATTAAACGTCATCCTAATTCGTTCAAGATGTACCTACTGCTTTTCTACACTCTTCAAATGCTGCATGCAATCAGTGCTGCTCATGGAATCCCCACAGGAATCAAGCATCTTCCTCAGGACAACAAAGCATATTCCGAACGTCAATGCATTCTTTACACAGCTAGAGTTCATTCTCCTGTTGACATCCCGTTAATGTCTCATCACTACACAAGACTGACTCGGATCCTAACTGGCGCAGTTGGATGCCAACAAGCACCAATAAGGCGCAAACAATGGGTCATTTTTAGAAAAGTATATGGTCTACATTCCATACTTTTGGAAGAGAATGATAATTTACATCTTCTTCAGTCAGGATTAGAGTCAGTAATAATTTCCATTCTCGATCTATAAAGGAAGGTAGATGATGGTAGATGAAGAAGGAAGAGCTCTGGTGTTACCAGATCTCTCCGGTGCCTTCGATAGCATAGCCCACAGAATTCCATTAGCTGTCTCTACATGGAAGGGATCTGAGATCAACCATTGACCTGACTTGTCTCATTTGGTACATGTTCTACCAATCTTCCATCAAAATGTTAGGTCGTGGGAGTCCCACCCTAGGCTTTTCAATGAACAAATATGTAGGGATGTAAGTGTATTTATGTGGGTAAGTTTGTTTTAGTCCTGCAGCATGATTCTAATGACATATACAGATGTAACTCAATTTGTCATCTGACTGGACGTATCTGGTCACACATAAAAATATCAGGGACACAAGGAACGGCATTTCTTGCAAATACCTTATAAATGACCGCCTCCTCCGGAGACGGAGGTCATTATTTCGTCCCCATGGCGGAACGGAGGGTAGTCTGCTAAGATATACGAGGTCGTTAAATGTATGGCTATGCACAGACATTTGAAATTAAATTAAATGTGCACATAAAAAAACGACAAAGTGCAATAAGTGAGGATAATACATGTCACACCTCCATTTTTGGAGACGTTACAAAAAGAAAATGTTTTTCGATGTGTAGGAAAAATAAATGTGTAATTGGAAGTAGCTCCATCTACAGATGTCCGCCAAATGAACATTCCAAGTTATTTGTGCTTACGTCATAAAATCTACGATAATCATAGACTTCCTGGCCATGTACTGTCGAGGATTCACAGGCATGTGACTACACCTGTGAGGACTCCCATCTTTTTCGTGGATGAGGCTCTTATTTCCATACCAAATTCCAGTGCATTGTGATTTATGTTAGCTGTGTTTTTGTACGGACTGCGCCATGCTGTCAAAGGCCACAATACGCCCATCTGCAAGAACCAGTGCTTAATTTGTAAATAAAAACGTGCTGGTGCTCAGAGTCCTCCTCTTAAACATGCGGCTGCTGTAATTAAATGTGCGAGTACGGAATACTGAGGTGGCGTAATACTGAAGCCATCTCGGGGCTCTTCAATCCATCTAAAGTCACTCCCTGCCCCTTCAGCTCCCTCTTGTAGCTTACTACTTTCTCTCTTTGTGACGCTTTTTATTTTTTCCCTTCTTTCGTCTTTCCCATATGTGTCTTTTGCTCGCAGGAAATGCTTGAGGCAGAAGAATAAGCCCCGGCCCTCAAAAATAAGTGCCGGTGCTCAGCACCGGAAACAACAAGCACAAATTAAGCACTGTGCAAGACTAAGTAGGGAAAGAAGAGGGAGAAATTAAGAGGGAGGTAAGGCTCTCAGAGATCATACCAGGAGGTGACCACTTGATACATGTAAACAGACCAGTATTCAGAAATACTCAGAATTGGAGTTCGTTTTTCTCGACCAAAAACAATCCAATGCTTAATAAGCGCGTCGAGTAGCTAGCTGTACTGGTTGGGGGATGTACCTATCTAACATGATAAATGCTAATTTCAAAATGTGTTTAATCCAGACTACACCTTAAATTGATGCCTATTATTGCTAACCAAAATGATTGCCTACAAATGTTTTGCTTATTCGCTCAGGGCCATATAGATAACAGAGTAATTGGTATGTGGTGTATATAACAAAATGTTTAAGTAGGAGGCCCTATTTGTCACTTTCCAAGTTGATGGCACAATCAATTAGCATCTCTGAATTTCATTAAGAATCATTATGGGGAAAAAATATTTTAAGTGGTACCTACTTTTTGGCAGTCTGCTATTCACTAGCAGTTTTAGCATGCTGTATTTAAAATGTTAATGCATGCCGGGAACGGGCAGTGTAAGGTGCATAAAAAGTGCTTATCAGCGTAAAAGAGCTTATAAAGTTTTTAAAACCTTCAAATTCTACAAAATGACTGACTTCTAATTATTTAATTTCCAATTGTAAGTAAAGGATACATTTATTTGTGAAGTGGCTTACTTACATTTTATAATTATTTAATTTCGAGCATTTTCAAGCACTGAGTATTATTTGTCATATAGCCGACTCAACTTTAAGAATTATTTAATTTCAATAAATCGTCTTTTAGTACAGCATATTTTTAATCATTGCAAGTCATTTTACTGCAGATTAACTGAAGAGCAGGTGCTACGATTAGGGTGTCACCTGCAAGGTATTGCCGTATTCCCTTGGAACAATGCACACAGGGCAATCCCAATAAACCTCGTTAGGTTCCGGAAAGGACAATAGTATAACAAAAATTCACACTTAACCGGTTTTTCTTCAGTCACAGAATAAATCACAAAACAGTAAGTCACTCATAAACATGTATTTTATCAAAATGTATAACTTTCTTTAATATTGAGTACCAATATAGATATAAGGTACTTACATCTATTACATAACCTTCCGATATGTTTAAATACATTTCATGCTCTACAATCTCATACTACAAACAGAAATAAAATTCATGGATCATAAACCCCAATTAAATCTGCAAATTTCCAGACGGGGATCGAAAATCTGCGGCAGCCAGTTGAGCTATGATTGTGTGCTATGAATAGCTTGTGCAAGGCCGCAACTCCTGCATCTACCATCAAAGCCGTGATCGGTCTTTGCGAGGCTGGAGGTCCTGGAGAGTTGGACGATCAAGTCTACATCCAATATTCAAGAAGGGAGATAGCAGAATCCAGCTATGTATCACCTTAGCACCCTTCTTGATACTGAAGCCAAGGCGTACGCCTCTGTCCTCTTGAAATAACTTGAGTGCTGGGTGGAAACAAACACGATAGTTCCATTTTGCTAAACCGGATTCAGGGTGAACTCCTCAACCACAGACAACATAGTAGCACTGTAGGAAAGCCCTAAGGTACTTACACCTTATACCAGGTCCAGGTATCAACTATTAGTGTAGTGTAGACAGTGTCTAGAAGCCAGGCTTTCTAGAGGTAGCTGTGGATGAGCAGTTAAGGCTTGTCTAGGAGACATGCAAAGCTCATACAATACCACTATAGTCACACAGCACTTACACACATTAAAGAAAACACTCAGGCCCGTATTTATACTCCGTTTGCGCCGAATTTGCGTCGTTTTTTTCGACGCAAATTCGGCGCAAAACTAACGCCATATTTATACTTTGGCGTTAGACGCGTCTAGCGCCAAAGTATTGGCAAAGAGCGTCATTTTTTAGCGTGAACGCCTTCCTTGCGTTAATGAGATGCAAGGAAGGCGTTCCCGTCTAAAAAAATGACGGCGATGCAAATGCGTCGTATTTATACTCCCGGGCAAAAATCACGCCCGGGAGGTGGCGGGTCAAAAAACCCCGCATTTGCGCCACATTTTAACGCCTGGGTCAGGGTAGGCGTTAAGGGCACTGTGGGCTCAAAATGAGCCCACAGGTGCCCTCCCCTGCCCCCAGGGACCCCCCCTGCCACCCCTGCCCACCCCAGGAGGACACCCAAGGATGGAGGGACCCACCCCAGGGACATTCAGGTAAGTTCACGTAAGTATAATTTTTTATATTTTTCAATTTTTTTTGGGTGGCATAGGGGGGCCTTATTTGTGCCCCCCTACATGCCACTATGCCCAATGACCATGCCCAGGGGACATAAGTCCCCTGGGCATGGCCATTGGGCAAGGGGGCATGACTCCTGTCTTTACTAAGACAGGAGTCATTTAAATGGCGTCTGGGCGTCGAAAAAATGGCGCAAATCGGGTTAAGACGATTTTTTAGCGTCAACCCGACTTGCGCCATTTTAAGACGCCCTAGCGCCATTTTCCCCCCTACGCCGGCGCTGCCTGGTCTACGTGGTTTTTTTCCACGCACACCAGGCAACGCCGGTCTGCTTGCGCCGGCTAACGCCATTCCATAAATACGGCGCCCGCATGGCGCTTCGGAATGGCGTTAGACGGCGCTAGATTTTTTGACGCTAAACTGCGTTAGCGCAGTTTAGCGTCAAAAAGTATAAATATGGGCCTCAATGTTACAAAGATAAAGGTACTTTGTTTTAGTGACACAATTACCAAAAAGTATTAGAGAGCCAACCCTCCAATAGGAGCTAAGTAACACACTAGATATGTAAACCAGTGATCAGAAATAGGCATAGATAGGAATAGAAAACAGTGCAGATAGCAAAAGACAATAGTGACCCTAGGGGGACTCCAAACCATATACTAAATAAAAATGGAATGCGAATACAGGACCCGCACCTAGGTAAGTGGAGTGTGTAAGGGGAGCTGAGGGAACTAGGAAACCCCAAAGGTAAGTGCCACAGTGTCCCCCAGCAACCAGGAAGAAAAGAATAAGCTACTGGATCTTCCCCAAACCATCCACAAAAGGACTAAAAGGAAGAAAATGCAACACCCAGACAAGACTGCAAGAAACCAGCGGTGGATTCCTGAAGAGGAAGACCTGTGGAAGAAGGGGACTAAGTCCAGAAGTCGCAGGAGTGTTCGGTGCAGGCAGGAGCCACTACCCAGCCATCTGTGGTTGCAGAGGTTTTTTGACGGTAGGGCGAAGACGGTCAGCAATGCATCCCTGGAGCCGGAGAAGAGTTCCTGGAGGATGCCGTTGACGTCCCACGCCAGAGGGAAGATTGCAGTCAGTCAGTGGCGTGGAAAAGCCACCAACAAGCCTTGACAAAGGCAGAAGTTGCAGTGAAGCAAAAGTGGAGCTGTCGGGGACCAGCAAGGTCCAGGAGGACCCAACCCACAGGGGGAATCCTGGAGGAACCTTCAGCAAAGCAGAGAGTCCACAGAAGGAAAGGCAGCCCCCACAGGAGACCCACTGGTCAAGGAATCAGGAGTCACAAAGGAGCCCAGGCAGTACAACTGGAGAAGGGTCCTGCATCAAAGGAGAAGAATGCAGAGGGCTCACTCTCATGTCTCCTCAGTCTCTGAGGGGACACACTGTTCAACTGCAGGGGAAGACTCCCTAGATAGGGAACTCAGGCAGCTGAGGCTGGAGGAGGCCAAGCTGATGCTGCAGCAGCTAGCCCTAGAAAGGGAGGTCTTGGTAGTGGAGAAGGGGAGAATGGAAGGGTTTGGGATTAGCACCCCATGGTTGCAGCAGCTTTAGTTTCAGGGAACCTAGTCAGGGAAAACTCTTTTGATTCCAGGAATCTAAACAAGGTTGTCCCCCCTACAAGGTGGGGGTGACATTTACAAATGGTTCACTGCTCTGGAAAGGGCCTAAAAGGTACAGAGGGTCCCTCCGAGACAGTGGGCTGCTATCTTGTGGCTCTCCTTCTCTGACAAGGGCAGGGACAGACTCCTGACTGTCAGAGAAGAGGATACTGACAACTACACAGTCTTAAAATCAGATCTTCTGCATGGACTTGCTCTCACCACTGAAAAGTACAGAATCAAGTTCAGGGAGACCAGGAAAGATTGGGTAGACTTTGTGGACTGTTCTGTTAAGACTTTAAAAGGCTGGTTACACTGCAGCAAAGTCAGTGACTATGAGGGCTTCTATAATCTGATCTTGAGATAGCATATTTTAAACAACTGTGTCTGATTTGTTGCACCAGTACTTGGTAGACTCTGATCTGACTTCTCCCCAAGAATCAGGAAAGAAGGCAGACAAATGGGTATGCACCAGGGGGAGCAGAAAAGCTTATACAGGGGGTGACCGCAAGAAAAAGGAAGCAGGTAAGTCTCAGGACAAGGGTGGGGACAAAGACAAAAATAAGGAATCTTCCTTAGGTACACAAAACTCTACTGGGGGTGGGTCTAAAACCTCTTCCAAATTTAAAAAGCATGAGTGCTATGTTTGCAAAAACAAAAGCAATGGGCCAGGAGACAGCTCCTGTCCTAAGAAAGGCACAAAGCCAACCACCACTACAAACCCCACTTCTACTTCTAGTGCCCCTAGTAATTTCAGTAGTTGTGGGTCTACTAACAGTAGTGAGTCCAAGGGTGTAGCTAGGCTCACTGTAGGACATTTAGTGGGGGTTGGTTTAGTTAGAGAGACAACAGAAGCAGTATTAGTCTCTGATATGGTCATTGACCTTGTCACCCTTGCTGCCTGTCCCCTTAACATGGATAAGTACAGCCAGCAGCCTTTGATAGATTGTGTTCAGACAGCGGTCTAAAGAAACACAGGTGCCAGTGTGTCTATGGTGACCGAAAAACTGGTGTCCCCTGAGCAACACCTACTTGGTCACCACTACCAAGTGACTGATGCTCATAACAACACTGTATGCCACCCCATGGCAGTTGTTGATTTCAGCTGGGGGGGTGTTACTGGTCCAAAGAAAGTTGTTGTGTCCACAGACCTACCTGTAGAGTGTCTACAAGGGAATGACTTGGAGACTTCAGCTTGGGCTGAAGTGGAGTTAGAAGCTCATGCAGCAATGCTGGGCATCCCAGGACATATTGTTGCCCTGATTAGAGCACCAGCCAAAAGGAAAAGAGATCCGGGAAACTTGGAGTCTGGAACAATGGCCCAAGAGCTTCCAAAACCTAAGGGTAGGAAGGGCAAAATGGTGCCCCTTACCCCAACCTCCACTGAGGATTCCCCCTCTGAAGCAGAGGAATCTACTTCCTTGGCAGAACCTACACCAGAGGAACTTCATTCTGATACAGCTGAGCTCTTGGGTGCAGGGGGGCCTGCCAGGGAGGAATTCAGTATGGCACAAAATACTTGTCCCACACTGGAGAGCAAGGCTGCAAGCTGTACTTCAAGAGGCAGGGGATGTCAGTGGCACCCACATGGTGTAGTGGGAAGAGAACCTCTTGTATACAGATCTAAGGGACCCCAAGTCTGGTGCCACCTGGAGATTGGTAGTCCCTCTGCAATACAGAGTTTTTTTGTCGACCCTTGCACATGGTATTCCCCTGGCAGATCACCTGAGGCAAAGTACGACTTGGGACAGACTTGTCCCTCACTTTCACTGGCCCCACATGTCAGAAGGCACTAAGGAATTTTGTCGCTCCTGTGTCACCTGTCAAGCCAGTGGCAAGACAGGTGGCACCCCAAAGGCCCCCTTAATTCCACTTCCAGTGATTAGGGTTCCCTTTGAGTGAGCTGGGGTGAATATTGTTGGCCCTCTTGACCCACCCACATCCGCTGGGAACAGATTTATTCTGGTGGTGGTGGACCATGCCACCAGGTACCGAGAAGCTATTCCTCTTAGGACCACTACAGCTCCTGCAGTGGAAAAAAAGTCCTCCTGGGAATTTTCTCAGGAGTGGGCTTTCCTAAAGAGGTGGTATCAGATAGAGATACCAACTTCATGTTTGCATATCTCAAAGCCTTGTGGAAGGAGTGTGAGGTAACGTATAAATTCACAAACCCTTACCACCCCCAAACCAATGGTTTGGTACTGAGATTGCTCTCAAATGATTATGGGACTCTGAAAAACTCAGGAGGAGAAGGGATGTCGTACTGCCTACAGGGAGGACCCTCAGAAGGGAGTGGGCTACAGCCCCTTCGAACCTCTGTTTGGTCACCCTGTTTAAGGTCCTCTTGCCCTTGTGAGAGAGGGCTGGGAGTAACCTCTCAAGCCCCCTAAACAGGAAGAGTGAATATGTACTTGACCTCAGATCAAGCATGGCTGAGTACATAAAAAAGGTCACTAAAAACCTTCAGGCCAGCCAGGAACTGCAGAATCAGTGGCATGACCAGAAGGCTGCACTGACTGTTTACCAGCCAGGGCAGAAGGTGTGGGTCCTGGAGCCTGTGGCTCCCAGGGCACTTCAGGACAAGTAGAGTGGTCCCCACACAGTAGTGAAAAAACACTCCCAGAAACTCCCACAGTGTGCTTCATGTGAACCACGAAAAGTCCTACTATAACAGGGCTGATATGACCCTGCTCAAGGCCACTGATGAGGGACAGGAAGAAGACCTAGGAGTAATTGAAAACTCAGACAGCCCCTGGGCTAGCCCAGTGGCCCTGATCCCAAAACCTCACTCCCCGAACAGGAAGAAAAAAGTGAGGTTTTGTGTTGTCTATAGAGTGCTCAACACTCACAAAGACAGATGCTCATCCTGTCCCTTGTGGCTGATGAGCGAATAGATACACTGGCTTCTGCCAAGTATCTGAGCACATTTGATTTAACTGCTGGCTATTGGCAAATTAAGGTGGTCATTATGATCATGGCGGTGTGTGCCGCCATGCCGGCGGTGGTGGGAAAACCCGCTAGCCGGCATGGCGGCCCACACCACCACATAATGAACCCTTGGAGGGCCGCCATAGGTGGCCCTCACTCACCGCCAGGCTGCCTCCGTCAGGCAGCCTGGCGGCGGTCGGCATCATCATCCGACAGGGCAGCGGTGCTGCCCCTCGGATAATGATCCCACAGTCCCCAGTCAACCCGGGGAAGGATGGCGGAAGGGGTGCAACGGGGCACCCCTGGGGGCCCATGCACTTGGCATGGGCAGTGCAGGGGCCCCTGTGCAGTGCCCCATCGCGCAGGTCACTGCCTGATTTACGGGCAGTGATCTGCGCAATGGGTGCAGCTGCACCCGCCACAGAGAGGCATTGGTGGCGGCTCCATGTGGAGCCACCATCAATGTCCCGGCTAGGCATTCCCCTGGGCTGGTTGTTTCCACCTGCCGGCCCAGAGGAATGTTCTTAATACGGCCTGGGGGGTTCCAGGGGAGCTGGCAGTCACTTGTAAGACCGCCAGCATGAACACGGCGGTTTCCACTGCCGTGTTCATTATGAGGGCCTAAGTTATCAAATAATGCTAAACCCAAGACAGCATTTTCAACCACTGGAGGGCTCTATCACTTTACTGTGATGTCCTTTGGTCTGAAAAATGCACCTGCCACATTTCAGAGGCTGGTGAATACAGCCATTCAAAGGATTGGAAACCTATAGTGCAGCTTATCTAGATCATATAGCTGTCTTTAGCTCCACCTGAGAGGATCATCTGGTCCCCTGTGGAATGTTTTGGAGGCTCTGCACAAAGCAGGCCTCACTATCAAGGCCTCTAACTGCCAGATAGAGCAGGGGAAGGTTGCATATCTGGGCAACCTGGTAGGTGGAGGCCAGATTCAACCACCACAGGGGAAAATTCAAACCATTGTGGATTGGACTTCTACTACTACTCAAAATCAGGTGATAGCCTCTTTAGGCCTCACTGGGTGTTACAGGAGGTTCATTAAGAACTATGGCTCCATTGTAGCCCCACTTAATGTCCTCACCTCAAAGAGAATGCCCAAGAATGTATTATGGACAGCTAGCTGTCAAAAAGCTTTTGAAGATCTCTAACAGGCCATGCACTCTGTGCCTATTTTAAGAATTGTGAGAGACCAGGGCTGATTGCAGAGGCCCCCTAACTTTTTGCTCCCATTTTTCACTTTTTGCTGGTGTTTTCCTGACTCTGATGATGCCCTGGGTACTGCTAACCAGTCCCAGGGCCTGTGCTCTGTGTAAAATCAGTATGCAAATTAGGCTAATTATAATTGGCAAAATTAACCTACCTATAAGTCCCTAGTATATGGTAGGGCATGGAGGTTTAGGGACCCCAGCATAGGTAGTGCCCCCATGGGTGCACTGCTAAGGTGCCCAGTGTCATTTTAAAGGCAGGCCTGCCTTGCTGGCTGCTTTTAAATTAAAGTTACATGCAAATTTGACTTTGGAATTAAAAGTAGTTCCAAAGTCTTAAACTACCTTATTTTTACATATGAGTCACCCCTAAGGAGTGACCTATGTGCCCCTAGGGCTGGGTGCCATGTAACTATAAGTGGGACCTTATAAAAATAGTTTTATAGGCCCTGGTGAGGTAAAACAGCCAAATTTGTTTTTCCCTCATTGTAGTAAATGGCCTCCATAGGATAGAATGGGGAGACTTTATTTTAATTTTAAAAGTCCCCTTAAGTAACAGATACTACAAGTTTGGTATCAAATTAATTGTTATAATAAACCCCACAGCTTCCAGTTGTTGGATTTAATATAACTTGTTCAGGTAAAGAGTTTTAAACTTTATCTGAAAAGTTGCCAACTTCAGCCCTGCAGTGTTTTTGCTGCTTTGCTCTGATTTGCCTGCCCCTGGCAGCCTTGCCAGGCTGCCTTGATGAGGTGCGAAGTGGCCTGGTTCAACACAAAGAGATGTGCCTGGGGGAGGAGATCTCCCCTCAGCAGATGGGGAAGCAGGAAGGGGAAGGGCTGCCATACTGGTCTTCAAAGGCAGGGAAGGACATTTGGACCAACCCAGTAACATCCTCACATCCTGCAAACCCAGACAATTAGGTGGTCCCTTGATTAGATTAGGAGAGGGCAGAAGAGGGGTGTGTTTAGGATTTTTAGCCACATCAGTGCGTGGGCTCAGACAGATTTAACCTTCAAAGATCACTTTCAGTCATGATGGATTTTTGAGGAATGTTGCTCCCTGTGATTGATTTTTGCCACACTTCCCAGGAAGTGGTCATCAGAGGGGGAAGGACCCTGCCCCTGATTGGAGAACCAGGACCCCTCTGTTTTTCACCCAGAAGCAAGGATAAAACTGGCAGACCTGCACCCACACCTCAGTTCCCTACCAGATCCCTATCAGATTCCAACAAGGAAGAACTACAGAAGGAGAAGGACTGCCCTGCTGGACCCCTGGCCTGCACCGGGAAACTGCACTCGGGAGGACTGCACCAGCTGCACTCTTGGGCTTCACCACAAGAAGGACTTTGCCTAGTTTCAACTGGTTCAAGGAGGGACTCCATGTTTGCTACAGGTGAAAACTTGCTAACCATAGTCCCCTGCACCAACTCCTGAAGAAACCAACCAGCTGACCACTGTCCAGTGGCCATAAAGGAGTCTGCACCAGGTGCATTCTGGGAGTTGTAGTCCGCACCCCAAAGGAGCATCTCAGAGCTTCTGGAACATTGGGGTGAACTGTGGACCTCAAAATAACCTTAAAAGAACATCTGGAAGAAGTTTGGAGAACTTTGGAGGACTTTTGGAAAAAAGCTCCATAGAGGCACCGACCCGCCGCGGCAACTCTAGCCGGCTTGCCTCAACTGCGACCCAGCCTGACTTGCAGGTTCATCCCGGTGAAGAAAATCTCCAAAAAAGTGACTAAGTCAGAACGTAGGAAGTTCACCGGGACCTCCCAGGCAGTGTATCCAAAGAGGGCTCCAAGGACGTCCGATCAAGATTCAGGTTTGCCCCGGTCAAAGGATTTTCACCTCGAAAAAATGACTTAGTCCGAAGGTAAAAATCTCCACCGAGGGCTCCCGCGAAGCGTATCCAAGGAAGAGTTCCAGGAGGTCGGATTGGACTGGCAGGTTCGTCCCGGTGAAGAAAATCTCCAGAAAAACGACTAAGTCCTAAGGTGAACTTTTGACCGAGGCCTCCCGCGGGCTGTAGCCGAGCCAGGCTCCATCGCGGTCGGCCTTAAACTTTTACTTTGCCCTGGTCGAGGTGCGACCAGATGACCAGTTTGGCGCTTTTTGTTTCTATGCGCTAGAAAGCATTAATACTTTAAAAATTCATATCTCCGGTTCCCCTTGTCCGATTTTATTCGTTTTGGTGACATTTTAAAGCTAAACATATTTCCCTTTGTTATAAATTGATGTTGGATTAGTAAACTGTTTCCTGTGTTTTATTTAATAACTGTTTTGTGAAATTTTAATGCTTTTTGCTTTGTCTCCTATGTTAAGCCTTGTTGCTCGTTGCCAAGCTACCAAGGATTGAGCTAGGTTTAATTTATTGAGACCTAACTGGACCTAAGTGGAGGTTAGTGGCCTATTGCTAGTGTAGGTACTTCACTGCCCTTACCAATAACCTATTTTCCAACAAGAATCCATTACTACTCCAAGCAGTTCATAGTTCCGACAGATGCTTCTGAGGTAGGGGTTGGGGCAGTGTTATCACAACTTAACACTGAGGGGCAGGAACAACCTGTAGCTTTTACAAGCAGAAGGTTGACCCTGAGGCAAAAGCGTTGGTCAGCTATAGAAAGGGAGGCCTTTGTTGTGGTCTGGACCATGAAGAAGCTGAGGCCATACTTGTTTGGCACTCACTTCCTTGTTCAGACAGACCACAAGCCCCTTCTTTGGCTCAAACAAATGAAAGGTGAAAATCACTAACTGTTAAGGTGATCTATATCCCTACAGGCAATGGACCATACAGTGGAACATAGACCTAAGAGTAACCACTCCATTGCGATGGACTCTCCAGATATTTCCACTTTGACAATGAAGGCTCAACCGGACAAGGTTAGACTTATTGCCCTTTGTTTGGAGGTGGGGTGGGGGTTGTGTACCCTCTTTCTTGGCATGGTTACCCTCATTTTCTGCCTGTTGTCAGTGTATTTGACTGTGTTCACGGGGATCCTGCAAATCAGGACCCCAGTGATTATGCTCTCTCCCTGTAAATTTGGTTGCTAAAACAACACCCCTCGCCCCACATTTGGCACACTGGTATCCCCTTGTAAGTCCCTAGTATATGGTACCCAGGTAACTGGGGTACCAGGGGATACCAGTATGCCAAATGTGTGGTTCAGTCAACCAAATTTACAGGGAGAGAGCATAATCATTGGGTCCTGATTAGCAGGATTCCAGTGAACACAGTCAAACACGCTGACAACAGGCAGAAAATGGGGGTAACCATGCCAAGAAAGAGAGTACTTTCCTACAAGTCCTTGCTTATTTAATACACCAAGCTGTCAGTCAGAAGCTGCTCCCCCTGTACACGTGTCTTGTTGATTATTCAGAAGCATTTGATGCAGTGGACAGTAATAACTTATGGAAGAAACTGCAGGGCAACATCACAAGCAATCTCAGACTTCAGTTACAAGAAACATTGCAATGGATAATGTTCTAAAGCAAGGATGCTTTCTCACACCCTAGCTTTTTAATCTGTACACTGCGGACATAGCACTAAAACACGCTAACTTGAGCCCACCACAGAGCAGAGAGGTCAATAGTACAATATGCAGAAAAAATTGTTCTCCTGGATCACTCCAGAATAAGGATCCAGAAAGCACTTAATCCCTTAATAAATATAACAAGATTTACAAAATGACGGCAAATGGATCTAAAACAAGTTATAACTTTCGGGGGAATGATTAAGAAATTAAACCATGACTGGAACCTGGGCCCGCCGAAAATCCAAGGGACCAAAGGCCTGATTTAGAGTATGTTGGATTGGTTACTCTGTCACACACATGACGGCTATTCCGTCCCACGTATTACAATCTCCATAGGCTATGATGGGATTGTAACATGGCAGACAGGATATCCGTGACATTTGTGATAGTGTAAACCCATCCGCCAAACTCTATATCAGACCCTAAATCATATAATTATCTGTGAGTGTGGCTGTCTTCAAAGGGAGGAGCCGAAATTCATCTGATCCATCTTGACGCAAAGCCAATCTGATAATTAGTAGACTCTGTCTATTTAACAACATACTAGAAAGCCCTTCCACAGTGACAATCTGATGGGTACTAGGGGCAACACTTTTACCTGCAATCACTTATGGCCACAAAGGCTTCCCAGGGCAATTTACCGAAATAATGGAAAATTCCAACTCAAAGCATACAAGAGGGTCTTATGGATACCCCAATACAACAGACGCTGTTTGATTGGACTGGAATTCGACGAGGAGGGCCAGGCATGTCCTAACACGGGTGCCTTTTAAAAGTATTACTACAGGATCAAAAAGGTGCCCCCAATACCCTGAAAGCAGATCGCCAGCACATTTTTAAAGAGGGGCCCTTGGACTAACAATTAAAAAAATTTACTTGACACTCTCTAAACAGACCAGTCCAAGCTGAACAAACTCATGCTCTCTCATTCAGCTCTTAAAGCTATTTTGAAAAAACAGATATGATCACTGATGAAGTCAAGCGACATGGCTAAATTGAAGAGCACTCCGGTGCTACAAGCAGTGGCATTATCCGACACTAACAAACACCCGTGCTGGCTGAGCACTCAATGATACCTTCAGTGCTCAGCTGGGAAAGCTTGCATTAAGCACATCATGGCTGCAAGGCTGATGAGCCTCCAGATTAAAGAACTGAGCCTCAAATGGCCCTCCCTTTCCAAGATTGCTAACTGCAGGCTTAGTGGATTAAAATCTGCATCTTTTAACCATCTGTTATGCTGCTGCCCAGCGCACCTTGTTAAAACCACTTTTTTTTAACTTTGAATACAAACTTGCAACAAGTCTTGAACTTTGTCTTTACTACCCCAGAGCCAACAGAACTGAACACATTTGGCAAATACACCAGCCTCACACAAGTACTTCTTAAAGAACTTCATGAATCTAGCTAGATCCTGCCCAGAAAAGACAAATCCTACCTCAGTAAGCAATTGTCAGCAAGTGGTGGACTCTCTTTGAATTTGAGCAATATCCACACTTTGCACTCCACAGTCGATCTATTGCTCCTTACTTAACAACCTTAATTTTCCTTTTCTGAATTGAATGTTTTAATTACTAGCACTTCATATAATAATTGTATTTTTAAAGCATTTTCATTACCACTAGGCATCTTTATACTTTTATGTTTCTGTGTGAATGCTCACAATTGTTGTTACAACTGTAGGTCTTTTTCAGAACAGATGCACTTTATGGACCTCCTAGCCATTGTTTGCTGCTATAACCTTAGGTTCTATCAGAGCATTAACCCCTTCGCTGCCAGGCCTTTTCCCCCTCAGGTGCCATGCCTTTTTTTGGCTATTTGGGGCAGTTTGCGCTTAGGCCCTCATAACTTTTTGTCCATATAAGCTACCCATGTCAAATGAGCGTCCTTTTTTCCCCAACATCCTAGGGATTCTAGATGTACCCAGACTTTGTGGGTTCCCCTGAAGGAGACCAAGAAATTAGCCAAAATACAGCGAAAATGTTGGCTTTTTTCAACAAAATGGGAAAGAAGGGCTGCAGAAGAAGGCTTGTGGTTTTGTCTCTGAAAATGGCATCAACAAAGGGTTTGCGTTGCTAAAATCACCATCTTCCCAGTTTTCAGTAACAGGCAGACTTGAATCGGAAAACCCAATTTTTCAACACAATTTTGGCATTTTACTGGGACATACCCCATTTTTACTATTTTTGTGTTTTTAGCCTCCTTCCAGTTAGTGACAGAAATGGGTGTGAAACCACTGCTGGATCCCAGACAGCTAAACATTTCTGGAAAGTAGACAAAATTCTGAATTCAGAAAGGGGTAATTTGTGTAGTTCCTACAAGGGTTTCCTACAGAAAATAACAGCTGAAATAAAAAAAAATATTGAAAGTGAGGTAAAAACCATTTTTCTCAACGTTTTTCCTGCGATGTAAGATTTTTGAAAGTAATATACCATTACGTCTGCTGGACTCTTCTGGTTGCGGGGATATATAGGGCTTGTAGGTTCAATAAGAACCATAGGTACCAAGAGCCAATAAATGAGCTGCACCTTGCAATGGGTTTTCATTCTATACCAGGTATACAGCAATTCATTTGCTGAAATATAAAGAGTGAAAAATAGGTATCAAGAAAACCTTTGTATTTCCAAAATTGGCACAAGATAAGGTGTTGAGAAGCAGTGGGTATTTGCACATCTCTGAATTCCGGGGTGCCCATACTAGCATGTGAATTACAGGGCATTTCTCAAATAGACGTCTTTTTTACACACTGTCTTACATTTGGAAGGAAAAAATGTAGAGAAAGACAAGGGATAATAACACTTGTTTTGCTATTCTGTGTTCCCCCAAGTCTCCCAATAAAAATCGTACCTCACTCGCGTGGGTAGGCCTAATGCTCGCGACAGGAAACGCAACATGGACACATCACATTTTTACATTGAAATCTGACCTGTTTTTTGCTAAGTGCCTAGCTGTGGATCATGGCCTGTAGCTCAGCAGGCACCTAGGAAAACCTACCAAACCTGTGTATTTTTGAAAACTAGACATCTAGGGAAATCCAAGATGGGGTGACTTGTGGGGCTCTTACCAGGTTCTGTTACCCAGAATCCTTTGCAAACCTCAAAATTTGGCACAAAAAACACTTTTTCCTCTCCTTTCGGTGACAGAAAGTTCTGGAATCTAAACAGAGCCACGAATTTCCTTCCACCCAGCGTTCTCCAAAGTCTCCCGATAAAAATGGTACCTCACTTGTGTGGGTAGGCCTAGCACCCGCTACAGGAAATGCCCCAAAACACAATGTGGACACATCACATTTTCCCAAAGAAAACAGCTGTTTTTTTAAAAGCGCCTAGCTGTGGATTTTGGCCTCTAGCTCAGCCGGCACATAGGGAAACCTACCAAACCTATGCATTTTAAAAAACTAGACACCTAGGGGAATCCAAGATGGGGGGACTTATGGGACTCTCACCAGGTTCTGTTACCCAGAATCCTTTGCAAACCTCAAAATTTGGCCGAAAAATACTTTTTCCTCTCATCTCGGTGACAGAAAATTCTGGAAACTGAGAGGAGCCACGAATTTCCTTCCACCCAGCGTTCCATCATGTCTCCCGATAAAAATGGTAACTCACTTGTGTGGGTAGGCCTAGCGCCCGCGACAGGAGATGCCCCAAAACACAAAGTGGCCATATCACATTTTCCCAAAGAAAACAGACCTGTTTTTTGAAAAGTGCCTAACTGTGGATTTTGCCCTCTAGCTCAGCCGGCACCTTGGGAAACCTAGCAACGCTGCACATTTTTAAAAACTAGACACCTAGGGGCATCCAAGATGGGGTGACTTGTGGGGCTCTCACCAGGTTCTGTTGCCCAGAATCCTTTGCAAACCCCAACATTTGGCCAAAAAAACACTTTTTCCTCACATTTCGGTGACAGAAAGCTCTGGAATCTGAAAGGTGCCACGAATTTCCTTCCTCCCAGCGTTCTCCCAAATCTCCCGATAAAAATGGTACCTCACTTGTGTGGGTAGGCCTAGCACCCGCGACAGAAAATGCCCCAAAACACTAGGTGGACACATCACATTTTCCCAAAGAAAACAGATCGGTTTTTTGAAAAGTGCCTAGCTGTGAAAAGTGCCTAGCAGAAAGTTCTGGAATCTGAGAGGAGACACAGCATTCCCCCAAGTCTCCTGATAACAATGGTACCTCACTTGTGTGGGTTGGCCTAGTGCTCGCGACAGGAAATGCCCCAAAACACTATCTGGACACATCAAAATTATCAAATACAAAACTACCTGTTTTTGTGGGGAGGGGGGAACCTGCGTTTTTGGTCCTGGGCTCAGCAGCCATCTAGGGAAACCTACCAAACCCAGACATTTCTAAAAACTAGTCACCTGAGGGAGTCCAGGGAGGTGTGACTTGCGTGGATCCCCCAATGTTTTTTTACCCAGAATCCTTTGCAAACCTCAAATTTAGCAGAAAAAAATGAAATTTTTCCCTCATTTCTGTGTGGGATCACCGCACCGGGACGAATTTCCTACCACCCAATGTTCCCCTCAGTCTCCTGGTAAAAATGATACCTCACTTGTGTAGGTGGGCCAAGTGCCTGTGACAGGGAAGTGCCAAAAACATGTCGAAATTGAGGAGGAACCAAAGCGGGTCTAAAAGGGCAGTTTGAAAAAAAAACATCTTTAAGCTGACAAGTGCAGCAGAATATTTATCGGTATAGATGAGACAATGTTGCGTGGTAGGAATGTTGTGGATTCCTGCAGATTCCGGAAGGTTCCATCACAAAAATGTGTGATTTCCAGCAAAGTTGGAGGTTTGCAGGGCATTTTGGGTAAGAAAATGGTGCAGGGTGCATGTGAAGCACACCACCCTAGAATCAACCAGATGTATAGTTTTCAGATGTGTCCAGGTCTTGTGGATTTTTGTACATGACAGCTTCCCAAAGTCAAAAAAGTGTGGCCCTTAATTCCAAGTGGGACAATTTTGAGAGTTACCAAGCTCTCATGGCCCAAATGCGAAACCAAAACCCAAAATAATTAAATGTCCTCTTGCTTGCCGTGGGATAAGATGTTTTAGTGTGCGGAGGAGAGCTGAAAGATTGTTACCCCCTTCAGTTGGGGTGGGGGCATAACCAGGCCCATACTGGTTGGAAGCCACCACCCCACAATTTTTTTTATTTTTTTTATTCCCTGGCATGTAGTAGACTTTCTGCCTCCCCGGGGTGTGGATCGGGAGTAATTGTCCAATCTGCCCACTGGTGGGCAGAACAACTTTGGCCCCATTTATTTGGGGTGGGGGTATGGCCATAGTTTGGTCAAGGGAATCAGCAATGTCAACATTATTAAAGAAAAAAAATGTTATGGAAAAAATTGACAATAACGAGTTTTAGTCTTGGTTTATAAATAACACTGATAACTTGAAAGTGAGTGGAGTCAAGATGCAACTTTACAACCTTTGTATCTAGGGAGGTTGAAATTAAGGTTAACAGACTACCTCTGTGATGCCCCCTTCTAGATAGGTTCACTGGGGTATGGGTTGAGAGGAATCCATCAATGCACACCGATTCTCTTGCCCAAGTCTCTTAAAGACAAACTATATTGTAATTCTTAATCAATTCAATTGGCTCCACATGTTTCACCTTATTAAGCACACCAGCTACATTCCAAAACATCCACTTAAAATAATAGTGTGAGTCAGCCACTAGTGACCCATGGTGTATAGCCCCTAAAGGCGAAGTCCCAACAGCTGGATCTAACTGGGTAAAGGTGACTTCAACAGAGAGAATCTTGCTATCTTCCACAATTAGAGAAGCATTCAGTAACCCTTTATTCAGAGGCTCTTTTATATTCTTAGTGCGATCCAAATTGCTCAAGGGGGATTTATCCAAAACTTGCAGGGAAACCACAGGGCTAACTGGCCTTTGGGAGTGAGTTTTCTTAGCATCTCCTTAGGGTGTTTGCATTGTGAGGTAGTCAATCAACTTCTTCCAGGGGCATAAAGTGATTGAGGGTAGATACCTTGCAAGAATTGTGTAGGGGAAATGCACAAACAGATAATATACATGTTTTTTTTTGGGTCCAGGTTTGTATAAATAGCCAAACAATACTGCAATAATACTGCCAAAAGAGGAGTGAGCTGAGGAAAACCTTTCCAGTAGTGACCCAGCAATTAATTTGTTCTTGGAATTGACAACGATACAGACTCCTAGTTTGTTTTTTCGACTGCAATCCAACCCAGTGTGCCCCTTGCACCTTGATTATACTGTCATGGAGGGTTTCAGAGCCATATAAGTTTGAGGATTTTGCCAGGCAGTGTACTGTCTTATTTTAAGCTGGTAAAAAAACCTTGTATTGACTGGGATTTAGTAGAGGTACATTTTTCAAAACTATCACTGTATGGTGGCTTCAGGCAGAAGCTGAAGAACTATTTTTAATTTTGGAGACCGCTGCAAGTGCCCAAGTCTGAGGGGTCTAGTACTAGCTGCCTGTTCTGGGCAATAGTCTGGTCACAGAGGTGTTGCTGAGGGAATAATAGGGACATTCAAAATCTCTGCACCTACATTCAATGGATCCAGTTTAGAGGTCATAAGAGGACCCAGCATAAGTAATTTTGTCACTTAGTCTGTGTGCGCCTGAAGTAGAAGCTATGCTCTTCATGGCCTTGTCGGTTAAGGTCTCTAATGAGGCTTCAATGCTCTTCAGAATGGACAATATTGGATCAAATACTCTTTTCAATGCCACCTCAAAAATATCACTGAAAATAGTAGGAGTAAATTCTCCTCTCAGAATATCCTTCCCTTGAATATCTAGAGGGGGCTTGGCAGGGCCTGATACAGTAGAAACGTTTGTAGAATGTACTTGTTTCTTAATTCGGGTCACAGCAGGTCATTTGGTACCTCTAGCTTTTTTTGGTGGTGGTGGTTGGGAGGGAGGGTGACTAGAATTTTCATAAATACCCCTCTGGGAGTTACTAGGGACAATAACCAAATCATCATTAAAAACACATGGATTAGAATTTACAGGGTAGGTCTCATTTTATACGGTTTGTGGTGTAGTAAGCACAATCTCTGTGGTACCAGCACTTGAATTGGATCAATAGCTTTTTTTGTAGCCCCTAATCTCTCCTTTATGGATTCAATTTCACTATTGAGCATTCCCATAGCAGTTTTGATGGTAGAAGTTAATGGTTGATCTTTGGAGGAAAACATAGCAGATTTTTAAGGTGTGTAAGGTATGGGAGAAATGGTAAGTGTGCTGACCCAATTGAAATGAAATGAAATAAAAGTGAGGCAAGGCTGTGTATTGGCCCCCTTTTTATACTGCCTTTATATTTATAACTTCGAGAGCCATCTTAATTCAGGGGAGGCAGACACTCCAAAGGTGGGATCCAGGAAACTGCCTACCCTACTCTATGCTGACAATTGTGTTCTAATATCAAGAACGAGTGTAGGCCTACAAAAACTGCTACATTTGTTTGTCTCATTCAGGAGTAGTTTGGGCCTAAGACAAACACTTCCAAGTTTCATGTCATGGTTGTAGGGCCATCCATCCGCACCTTGAACCCACATACTATGAGTGGAGATAAACTCCTCTATGTCCCATCCTTCACTTATTTAGGGGTCTAGTTTGACCAAAAAAGTACATGGTCACATTTAATCAAAGCCAGGAAGCTATGGTTCAATGACACTACCAAGGCCTTATTTAGATTTGTAGGGAAATTAGGCTCCAAACCCCTGGATGCTATGGTCAGAATTTACACCGCTTGTTGCTACTCTACAGTTATATAAGGAGCTGGTGTATGGGGGTATCTAGATGTCACCAGTCTACAGGTCGCTGGAAATCTTTTCTTGAGAAGGCTTTTGTCAGCCGCCAACAGCCTCCCTATTTTACTTTGCCATACGGAGCTAAGTATGGTTACCTTGGAAAATCGCATCAAACTAGCACCTCTAATGTTATGGAGAGCAATCTGGCTAAGGAAGAAACCCATCTTAACCAGGCCATAATTAACCATTGCCTGCCCCTTGACAATGAACATGACATTGCTTGGTTGAAATACATAAAAAACCCACCCTGATATTTTAGCTAGAATGGATTGCTATCAGTATCCACAGCGAATTGTCACTATCTCAAAACATCAGTTAAAAAGTGACTTTTTAGCCATATGTAAAAACAAAAGAGAGTGTCTAGAGATGGGAAAGAAGAAGGTGAGTGTATATCTCCCTCTTGTTACTACAGACATTAAGTAATCTTACCTTCTGTTCTCATTCACTCACCCTCAATTATTTGATATGATTAGAATCAGGTTTGATGTAGCCAATCTTCTGGTATCATACCCCCATAACCTATATATTGTGACTCCATACTTGATTCTTGTCCTTATGATTCAAAGTCCATATAGTCAATGTTGTAATTTCTTTTTTTTCTGTAAATTATACTCTGTTCCCAGCAAAGAATTCTTAATCCCATTGCTGAGATATTTACACTTTAGAAGATGTAGGAATTCCCTGTTTTATTTACAGCCAGAATACATTTGCCTGGTGGTCTATAAATTTATCTCAGTCACTGTTATCTGTTATGTGATGTGATATGATGGCATAATGTTCTACAAATACACAAGACACTTTAGAATACTAATGGATGTAATTATATTTTTGCTCTTGTGTGTACAAAGCTAGTAGGATATCTATGACTCCAACAATTCCTCCATTGAACTTATGACCTCCAGTTGTGTGACATTTTCATGGAATCCTCGTTTACACTTTATGTTTTTAATGGCTATAGTGATAATTTTGCACTTTTATGCACATAACCATTATGATGTTTTTTGGGGATCCAATGACTACCTAGTTGAGTTTTAGATCAATGTTTTAGAGATCTTCTTTTAATAACAAAGAGTTTTGCCTAACAATTGACAACTCTGATAAATGCGGGCTCAAGCCCCTGAAGTAAAGCCTGATAAATATATAGTCTGCGTTTGCACCAGGCACGTAAAGATTTCAGATAAAAATATGTGTCTTTTGGTACGAACGCCATATCAGTATGCTGTTAAGGCCTTATGAACTGTGGATTTAAATGAGCCTAGAATGCTCTGTCATAATTTACTATAAACAGGCTGTTACTATGATGTATTGTAATATTGTTGTATGTGTTTTAGCTGTTTTTATCTTATATGGTCTGTGTTTGACTGAATAAAGATTTTTTCTCACTTTTATTTTGAAATTAATGCCATTATAGTTTAATGCAGTGGTTCCCAAACATTTTCGACCCACGGCTCCCTTGATCTATTGGCCACTGGCTGCGGCTCCCCATTATGTTACTTTTTGTTGGCGGGTGGGGGATGTAAGCCTGGCCTAGGGAGTACATCCATTTTTCTCCCTGAAAAGAATTGGGATGACGCCAATGAAGGTATTGTAATTCTATATATAACTGTAAAAAATAAAAATGTAACAGTAGTTTAATTACAGCATGCATAGGGATTTTTAGTAAGGGGAAAATATTGGTTGACGGTAACCCTAGTAAAATGGGCAGGTCTCATTTTTATGTAGTTATAACATAACTGTTTAAATATTGTGAAATGTAGAATCCCTTTAGTTGTGTTTAACCACCAGAGGGCGCTCAAGGACAAAATTAAAAAAGAGCTGCTACAACTGAGTAGTTTTATTTTGTACGAACTGGCCCAAGGGCTATAAATAGCTCAGTGGTTCCCAAACTGTGTGCGGCGCCCCTGGCTAGTTTTGATGGCGCACCAGCGAGCCGCGGCGCACAGATTGGGAACCACTGGTTTAATGTACAATAGCAGGTGTGAATTTAAAAATACTTTTTTTTACATTACAGATAGGATTTGATTAAAAAAATGTTTACAACATTTTGTGGATGTTGCTTATTTTTTAATATATATATTTTACTTGTTTGATAAAACACAAAACTAAACAATGGTACAGTTAATAATGGAAAATATTATCAGAAAATATTACATATAGATATATCAGCATTGTAATATATAATAATGTAGGCCAAAAAATCATTTTACGAAAGTATCTAAAGATAAAACATTTTTTTAAATGTAAATTACAAACTAGAACTTAATATAGAACTTAATTTACATTTTATTACATTAAAAATTGTATATATTTTAACGTAAATAAACATGCATTTACAATGGAAGTTTTATGTAAAATTAATCATAAATAGCATCAAAAACAATAACTGTTTTTCAACAGTACACCTAGGACTTAGAGAATTAAAAACAATAAGTACTCTGAATAAATATGTTATATTTTTCACAGTATTTATCAAAATAGAATCTTAAATATTTCATGAGCTTGTTACTGGGGAGAAGTGTTGAATGACATTGACACTATTTTTGACTACCATAACATCAAATTCCCAGCATACATAACACTTGGAGGGTATGACAAGCTAACATATCCCCTTAAAATCCTGGCCCGACATACCTCCGTAAAAAAATTGTTGTCCAGAGATATTAATTTTTGATTTGTGTTTTGAGATCATTTGAGAAGTAATTTAGCTCAGTTAGACATTGCTGACTGGGGCTAAATTTTCTGGACAACATTTTTTAAAATAGTGGATGTGTTGCAGTGATGATGTAATGTTTTAGAAAGCTAAATTATTTCTCTAATGATACAAAAACACAAATCAAAAATGTAAATCTCTGGACAACAATTTTTTTTTAGAGCGGTATATCGAAGGGACCAGGACAATTAGGTAATCCTGGGGAAAGCTCATTACAATCCTCATTGGCGCTGCTGAGCAAGGGATTTTGGAATGCTGGGGAACAAGTAAGGAACTAGAGCATAAACAATGGCTGCATAAGGTTTGAGATACGATTTACATGGAGAAAATAACCCTGGCTTTGGAGCAGAGAGGGAAAGAATTTGAAAAATGATGGCAGCCCTGCTGAGTGCCCTATCCACTGAATTCAAGGATAATTATCTGCCCTAAATATCTTAAAGTGTTGGAAATGTTAGATAAGAATGAGGGATCGACACAAAAAATCAACTGGAAAATGGGAACCGATCTAGGTGAGCAGTCTCCACAGGTCATGACTCACAAGGTATTAATATCAGAACCTCGGAGAGGTTGAGCATGCAAACATACATTGGTATTGAGGATGGCAAGGGGAGGGATGTTATATGTTATTAGTCTGCTTGATTAACATTACTGCCTCCTGTAGGAAAGTGCACCTTTTTGACCTGGTCAATGCCACTTTTTGTTCACTGGTGCCCAGGTTTTTTGTTTGAGGTCCCTGTTGAACATGTCCCCAGTGTCAGTACTGTTTCCCTAAAAACAGGTAACAATGTGTACAATTGGCATACTCCTCCACCTGTGTAATTCCCTAGTAAGTAGTATCCCTGGTTTTCTAGGACATGGATAGGGGAGAGTGTCTGTAAGGGCAGCAGCACATATTGTATCAACTTCAGGCACCACCCTAAAAACAAGCTGCACACAGCTGCCATTGCAGTCCATGTGTACTGGTGCAAGCCAGATGAAAACACGACATGGCACACCCATTGTGTGCCATGTTCCCATCACTGCATCTGAATATATGTAAGTCACCCTTACAGCAGGCCTTAGGGCCCTAAGGCAGGGAGCATCAGATCTAATGTGTGGCCCTTTCTGCACGAGCAGATATGATCCTGTGGTGCCCAGCCCCTTTGCTGAGCATTGCAAATGAACAGGGAAGCCCTCTTAAGGTACGTGCTGTACACTCATCATCACGAGTGCCCTAGTCACACAATGGCGTCACTGAAACCTATGGTGTTTGTTATCAAGTATTTAAGTAAGTAACAAGCATTTGTAAAGCGCAAACACTCACCTAACAGGTATCCTGGCGCTATAGAAAATAAAGCTGGTTCAATCCAAAGTACACATCGCTTAATCTATTGATCAGGACTCATGAATTGACTCAATCTGTTTTTGTGGATCAGCTACTATTTTAGAAAAAGCCAGGTCTTCAGATCCTTCCTAAAACTTGAGTGATTCGTGCTGGCCCTGAGGGGCACTGAGAGTGCATTCCACAGTTGAGCTGCTCTAACCTGGAAAGTTCTTCTCCCGCCCTCAATTTCCTGAAATTTGGGACATAGACTAGATTGGTTCCTGCTGACCGTAGGTGCCTTTATGGCATACAATGCCTAATATACTTTTGTAGTGCCAATGGATCTGTTGAATTCAAAGCTTTGTAGACTATAACCATGGATTTGTATGTTATTCTTTCTTTAACTGGCAACCAGTGTAATTCTTCCAAGGCAGTCACTGAGGAATCATACCTAGATTTATTCAGAGCCAATTTTGCTGTTATTGAACAAACAAAATTAGTGCATTGCAATAATCAATTCTACTTAGAATCGTGCTCTGGTCTACCAATTTTCTCGCTGGCTGAGGTAGAAACAGAACATTTTTTCAGAGATTCCGACGTAGGCCAAAGCAGGTAGCTACCGTTCTATTAATATGCACTTCCATAGAAAGTTTGTCATCCAGGCAGACTCCTATATCAGTGTTGGAAAATGGGTTATTGGCAAGGGCAGGTAGGTACCTACACCTAGCAACAAGCCACTAACCTCCACCTAGGTACAGTTAGGTCTCAGTAAATTAATCCCAGCTCAACCCTTGGTAGCTTGGCAACGAGCGTCAAGGCTTAACTTAGGAGACAGTGTGTAAAGCATTCAAATATCACAAAACAGTAATCAAATAAAACACAGGAAACAGTTTAAAAATCCAAAACCAATTTATAAAAATAGTTTATATTTTTATCTTTAAAATGACACAAAAATGAATAAAATCGGATAAAGCGAACCGGAGATATGAATTTTTAAAGAATTATTATTTTTCTAGTGCTTAGAAACAAAAAGCGCCAATCGGGTCATCTGGTTGCACCAGGACCGGGGCAAAGTCAAAGTTTCAGGCCGACCGCGATGGAGCCCTGCTCGGCTACAAGTCGCGGGAGGCCTCGGTTAAAAAGTTACCTTCTGACTTAGTCTTTATTTTGAAGTTTTTCTTCACCGGGACGAACCTGCCAGTTGAATCCGACCTCCTGGAGCCCTTGTCCGGATACGCGATGTGGGTTTCCTCGGTGGAGACTTTTACCTTCGGACTTAGTCGTTTTTTCGAGATGAAAATCCTTTGACCGGGGTAAACCTGGATCTTGATCCGACGTCCGTGGAGCCCTTCTCGGATACGATGGCTGGGAGGTCCCGGTCAACTTTTTACATTCGGACTTAGTCTCTTTTTCTGATGTTTTTCTTTACCGGGACGAACCACGAAGTCAGGCCGGGTCGCGGTTGAGGCAAGCCGGCTAGAATTTCCGCGACGGGTCGGTCCCTCTCTGGAGCTTTTTTACAAAAATTCTCAAATCTTTTCCAAACTTCTGGGGCTTCACCCAGATGTTCTTTTAAGGTTCTTTTGGGGTCCACAGCTCACCCCAAGGGTCCAGAAGTTCTGTGATGGTCCTTGGGGGGTGCGGACTTCAACTCCCAGAATGCACCTGGCGCAAACTCCTTTTTGGCCACTGGGCAGTGGTCAACTGGTCTCTTTTTTAGGAGTTGGTGCAGGGGACTCTGGATAGCAATTTTTCACCTGTAGCAAACAGGGAGTCCCTCCTTGAACCAGTTGAAGCCAGGCAAAGTCCTTCTTGTGGTGAAGCCCAAGTGTGCAGCTGGTGCAGTCCTTCTGAGTGCAGGGTCCAGGTGCAGGCCAGGGGTCCAGCAGGGCAGTCCTTCTTCTCCTTAAGTTCCTTCTTCTTGAAAGTTGGCGGGGATCTGAGGTGTGGGGGCAGGTCTGCCAGTTTTATCCTTGCTCCTGGGTGAAAAGCAGGGGGGTCCTGGTCCTCCAATCAGGTACAGGGTCGTCCCCCTGTGATGACCACTTCCTGGGAAGTGTGGCAAAAATCCATCCCAAAAGGCAACAGTCTCTAAAAATCCAACATGGCTGAATCTGATTTTTGGAGGTTACATCTGGCTGAGCCCACCCACTGGTGTGGTTAAAAATCATAAACACACCCCTCTCCTGCCCTCTCCTAATCTAATCAAGGGGGCACCTAGTTGTCTGGGGTTGCAGGATGTGGGGGTGTTGCTGGGTGCTCCAGATGTCCTTCTCTGCCTTTGAAGACCAGTTTGGCAGCCCTCCCCCTTCCTGCCTCACCATCTGCTGAGGGGAGATTCTCTCCCCCAAGCACATTCCTTTGTGTGAAGCCAGGCCACTTCACACCTCATCAAGGCAGCCTGGCAGAAGCTGCTGCAGGCTGGCCAATCAGAGCACAGCAGCAAAAACAATGCAGAGCTGAAATTGGCAACTTTTTAGGTAAAGTCTAAACTTTTTACCTGAACAAGTTATATTAAATCCAACAACTGGAAGTTGTGGGATTTATTACAACAATTAATTTGATACCAAATTCTTGGTATGTAACATTTAAGGAGACTTTAAAATTTAAAATAAAGTCTGCCCATTCTAGCCTATGAAGGCCATTTACTACAATGAGGGAAAAACTAATTTGGCTGTTTTTACCTCACCAGGGCTTATAAATCTATTTTTATAAAGTCCCTGCTTATAGTTACATGGCACCCAGCCCTAGGGGCACATAGGGCACACCTTAGGGGTGACTTATATGTAAAAATAAGGTAGTTTAAGACTTTGGAAGTACCTTTAATTCCAAAGTCGAATTTGCATATAACTTTAATTTAAAAGCAGCCAGCAAGGCAGGCTTGCTTTTAAAATGACACTGGGCACCTCAGCAGTGCACCTAGGTGTGCACCACCTATGCTGTGGTCCCTAAACCTACATGCCCTACCATATACTAGGGACTTATAGGTAGGTTAACTTAGCCAATTATAATTAGCCTAATTTGCATATCCATTTTACACAGAGCACTGGCCCTGGGACTGGTAAGCAGTACCCAGGGCACAGCCAAGAGTCAGTAACCACCAGTACCTATCCAAAAAGTGTGGGGGTGATCAGGCAAAAAAGGAGGACTTTCCTACACTGCCCCCCCCCCAGATGAAAGGTGATGGGTACTAACCTACACCCTGGTAGTCCTCATCAGCTAAGTGGAAAAACCTGGAAAGGCCATCTGCATTGGCATGAGCAGTCCCAGGTCTGTGCTCCACTGTGAAGTCCATCCCCTGTAGGGAAATGGACCACCTTAACAGTTTTGGGTTCTCCCCCCTCATCTGCATCAACCACCTGAGAGGTCTGTGGTCAGTTTGTACACGGAAGTGAGTGCCAAACAAGTAAGGCCTCAACTTCTTCAGGGACCAGACCACAGCAAAGGCCTCCCTCTCAATGGCACTCCATTTTTTCTCTCTGGGGAGTAGTCGCCTGCTGATGAAGGCAACTGGGTGATCATGGCCCTCTTCATTAACTTGTGCTAACACTGCCCCAATCCCTTCCTCTGAAGCATCTGTTTGCACTACAAACTCCTTGCTATAGTCAGGGGCCAGTAACACTGGTGCTGAACACATAGCCTGTTTTAGGGTGTCAAAAGCTTTCTGACACTCTGGGGTCCAAATGACCTTCTTGGGCTGTTTCTTGGAGGTAAGCTCAGTCAGAGGGGCCACTATGGTCCCAAAATTCTGAACAAACCTCCTGTAGTACCCAGTCAGGCCAAGAAAGGCCCTGACCTGAGTCTGGGTTTTTGGAGCCTCCCAATCCAGAATAGTCTGGATCTTGGGCTGGAGAGGTTGTACATGGCCTCCACCAACAAGGTGGCCCAGGTACACAACAGAGCTTTGCCCTATCTGGCACTTGCTTGCCTTGATAGTCAGGCCTGCTTGAAGCAGGGCCTGAAGCACTTCCTTCAGGTGGACCAGGTGGCCCTTCCAGGTGGAACTAAATACAGCTATATCATCCAGATAAGCTGCACTGAAAGATTCCAACCCAGATAGGACTCTGTTCACCAACCGTTGGAAGGTGGCAGGAGCATTTTTCATGCCAAAGGGCATCACCTTGAACTGAAAGTGGCCCTCTGGTGTGGAAAATGCTGACCTCTCCTTAGCTCTTGGACTTAAGGCAATCTGCCAATATCCTGAGGTCAGATCAAATGTGCTCAGGAATTTGGCAGCCCCCAACCTGTCAATGAGCTCATCAGCTCTAGGTATGGGGTGAGCATCAGTCCTAGTGACTGCGTTTAGACCTCTGTAGTCCACACAGAATCTCAATTCTTTCTTCCCACCTTGGGGATTGGCTTTGGGCACCAGTACCACTGGACTGGACCAAGGACTATCAGAGGGCTCAATTACCTTGAGGTCCAACATCTTAGCCACTTCAGCTTTGAAGTTGGCCTTGACCTGGTCAGACAGCCTGTACAGCTTGTTCTTGACAGGCAAGCTGTCACCAGTGTCAACATCATGGACACACCAATTGGTGAGTCCTGGGGTCAGGGAGAACAGACTAGCAAACTGTCCCAAAACTTGCTTACAGTCTTTTTGTTGCTGGTCTGTCAATTTGGGAGAGAGTACCACTCCCTCCACTGACCCATCTTTTGCCTTTGAGGACAGGAGGTCTGGCAGAGGTTCACCCTCCTCCTCCTTCCCTTCATCAGTGACCATTAGCATGGTCATGTCTGCCCTGTCCTGGTGGGGTTTCATCCTGTTTACATGCAGGATCCTGTGAGGATTCCTGGGGGTGCCAAGGTCCACCAAGTAGGTGACCTCACCTTTTTTCTCCAGAATTGGATAGGGTCCAGTCCATTTGGCCTGAAGTGCCCTAGGAGCCATAGGCTCCAAAACCCACACCAGCTGTCCTGGGTGATACTCAGGCATGGTAGCCTTTTGATCATGCCAGAGCTTCATGAGCTCCTGGCTGGCCTCCAGGTTTCTGCTTGCCTTCTTCATATACTCGGCCATGCGTGACCGCAGGCCCAGTACATAATCTAGCACATTCTCCTTGGATTCTTTGAGAGGCTTTTTCCAAGACTCTCTCACCAAGCACAATGGGCCTCTTACAGGGTGCCCAAACAGTAACTCAAAGGGGCTGAATCCAACCCCCTTCTGTGGCACCTCTCTGTAGGCAAACAGCAGGCAAGGGAGGAGGACATCCCATCTCCTCCTGAGTTTGTCAGACAAACCCATGATCATGCCCTTCAGGGTCTTATTAAATCTTTCCACCAGACCATTGGTCTGTGGGTGGTAGGGGGTGGTGAACTTATAAGTAACACCACACTCATCCCACATGGCTTTCAGATAGGCTGACAAAGTTTGTGCCCCTATCTGAGACCACCTCCTTTGGGAATCCCACTCTGGTGAACACACCAAGTAGGGCCCTAGCCACTGTGGGAGCAGTGACTGTCCGGAGGGGTATTGCCTCAGGGAACCTGGTGGCATGGTCCACTACCACCACAATGTACCTGTTACCTGAAGCAGTTGGTGGGTCTAGGGGACCAACAATGTCAATCCCCACCCGCTCAAAGGGAGTCCCAACCACTGGCAGTGGTATCAGGGGAGCCTTTGGTTTGCCTCCTGTCTTGCCACTGGCTTGACAGGTGACACAGGAGCTGCAAAACTCCCTGACTTTTTCTGACATTTGGGGCCAATAAAAATGGTTGACCAGCCTGTTCCAGGTCTTGGTCTGTCCCAAATGTCCAGCTAAGGGGATATCATGGCTTAAGGTAAGGAGGAATTCTCTATACTTCTGGGGGACCACTACTCTCCTAGTAGCCCCTGGTTTGAGGGCCCTTGCCTCAGTGTAGAGAACTCCATCCTCCCAGTAAACCTTGTGGGACCCACTGGTATCCCCTTGTTCTTTCCTGGCAGCAGTCTGCCTCAGGCCCTCAAGAGTGGGACACTCTCTTTGTCCCTGGCACAAATCTTCTCTGGTGGGCCCACCCGCCCCTTGCAGTTCTGCCAAACCAGGCATAGTTTGCAGGGGAAGTGTCCCTCCCTCAGAGTTCAGATCCTCCCCCTCAGGGTTGGATTCTTCCTGAACCTCTGTACTTGTTGGGGCTGGCAATCCAGACCCAGTGCCCTTTCTCTTTTTCTTGGAGGCTTGGCCCATTGTTCCAGGGTCCAAGTGTCCAGCATTTCCCTGTTGTGCTGCCTGTGACCTGGTCACAGCACACACCCATTCAGGGAGGTCCAGCATCTGTGCATGGACCCTTCTCTCCACTTCTGACCATTCAGATGCTTCAAGATCATTTCCCAGCAGACACTCTACTGGGAGGGCAGGAGCTACAGCTACCTTCTTAGGGCCAGTCACACCTCCCCATTCCAGGCTCACCATAGCCATGGGATGGAGTTTTGTTCTGCAATCTGCATAAGTCACCTGGTGGAAGACACCAGGTAAGACCTGCCCTGGAGAAACCAGCTTTTCTGTGACCATTGTCACACTGGCTCCTGTATCTCTCAGAGCTTCCACTTCAGTCCCATTGACTTTAGGCCTCTGCCTATACCTCTCCATGATGGGAGGTAAGGTGGCCATAGTTGCAATGTCCACCCCACCCACGGATACTAAGGTGACCTCAGTGTACTCTGATTCCAGCCCTGGGCCAACTTCCACCCCCAACCCTACACTAGCAATCCCCTGGGATTGCCCACCAGTGGGGGGCTTCTTGGAGCAGATAGCATCTCCTCTTTTATGTCCAGGTTGATGACAATCAAAACACTTGCCGGCCTTAGCAAGCTCCTGAAACCTTCCTGCTTTAGCAGGATCATAATTCTTTCCCTGATACCCTTTCCCTTTAAAAGTGAATTGGCTCGGGGCTCCCCCTCCCTGAGAAGTTTTTGGGGACTCTTGTGAGGACTCTTTGGGCTTTTTATCATCTTTCCCCTGGTTCTTCCCCTGAGAAGAACCATGTCCTCCCTTTTTCTGATCACCCCCTGGGGGTTTCTGGTTAACCCTAGTTCTTAACCAGTCATCTGCTGCCTCCCCCAGCTCTCTGGGGTTGGTCAACCTAGAGTCTACTAGATACTGGCGGAGCCTCTCTTGGACACAATTAGTTAGAAGGTGCTCCCTCATAATCAAATTGTACAGCCCCTCAAAGGTACTTACCCTGTTGCCCTGCATCCAGCCCTCCAGTGCCTTTACTGAAATGTCCACAAAGTCCACCCAGGACTGGGTGCTTGTCTTTTGGGTGTCCCTAAACTTGAGCCTATACTGCTCTGGGGTCAGACCAAACTTTTTAGTCCAGCAACTCTTCATACTGGGGTATGAGTCTGCATCCTCCCCACTCATGGTTAGGAGCCTATCCCTCCCAGAGTTGGGAACCAACTCCCAAAGAAGTGAACCCCAGTACTGAGGCTTGACTTTCCTCATCTGGAGGGCCCTCTCAAAGGCCCCCAGCTACTTATCTATGTCATCCCCTTCTACATAGGCAGGAACCACCCCTTTGGGTAATCTGGGGGCAAAACCCCCACCCAGGGACACCTCAGCCTCTTTATCGCTGCCACCATCTCTTTTCTCTTTGCTTGCCCACTTTTTCTTTTCTAGGGCCAGCTTCTCTGCTTCCAAAGCTATGTATGCTAGCTGGGCCTCCAGCTCTCTTTCTCTGATGGATGGGTTCTCTCCTCCTGAAGGGACCCCCTTCCTACCACTAGCTTTGGATCTGCCCCTAGTGACTGTATCTACTGAGGACCGTTCTTCCTCTTCCTCACTTAGGCTCAGATGCCTTCCCTCCCCTGAGTGGTTAGAGTTAGCATCTTCCCCTTTTTCTTCCTCCTCTGGAGCTTCCTCTGTCTCTACCTCTTGGGCCTCAGCCCATGCTGTCAGGGATTTAATCAGGATTTGCTTCCTGAGATCAGTGGTTGCAGGCAACCCTCTTTCAATACACAACCCCCTAAGCTGGACTACTGTCAGTGTGGGTAGGCTAGCCAGATCAAGCTCCATGGTTCCCTAGTTTTGTGTCAACAAAAACTTTTTGCAAAAATTGGAAACAAGAATTTAGAAAAATTACAAAAAGTTCAATAATTGAAATTAATCCAAATTAATAAAAAATAAAAAAAAAAAATAAAAATAAAAAAAAAAAAATTTTTGCACTAAGACAATTTAAAGGATTTTTAATTTGTTTTACTTAAACTGTAACGTGATACTGAACACAAGTACAGGATCCCACCGCTGCCACCAAAAATGTTGGAAAATGGGTTATTGGCAAGGGCAGGTAGGTACCTACACCTAGCAACAAGCCACTAACCTCCACCTAGGTACAGTTAGGTCTCAGTAAATTAATCCCAGCTCAACCCTTGGTAGCTTGGCAACGAGCGTCAAGGCTTAATTTAGGAGACAGTGTGTAAAGCATTCAAATATCACAAAACAGTAATCAAATAAAACACAGGAAACAGTTTAAAAATCCAAAACCAATTTATAAAAATAGTTTATATTTTTCTCTTTAAAACGACACAAAAACGAATAAAATCGGATAAAGGGAACCGGAGATATGAATTTTTAAAGAATTATTATTTTTCTAGCGCTTAGAAACAAAAAGCGCCAATCGGGTCATCTGGTTGCACCAGGACCGGGGCAAAGTCAAAGTTTCAGGCGGACCGCGATGGATCCCTGCTCGGCTACAAGTCGCGGGAGGCCTCGGTTAAAAAGTTACCTTCTGACTTAGTCTTTATTTTGAAGTTTTTCTTCACCGGGACGAACCTGCCAGTTGAATCCGACCTCCTGGAGCCCTTGTCCGGATACGCGATGTGGGTTTCCTCGGTGGAGACTTTTACCTTTGGACTTAGTCGTTTTTTCGAGATGAAAATCCTTCGACCGGGGTAAACCTGGATCTTGATCCGACGTCCGTGGAGCCCTTCTCGGATACGATGGCTGGGAGGTCCCGGTCAACTTTTTACGTTCGGACTTAGTCTCTTTTTCGGATGTTTTTCTTTACCGGGACGAACTACGAAGTCAGGCCGGGTCGTGGTTGAGGCAAGCCGGCTAGAATTTCCGCGGCGGGTCGGTCCCTCTCTGGAGCTTTTTTACAAAAATTCTCAAATCTTTTCCAAACTTCTGGGGTTTCACCCAGATGTTCTTTTAAGGTTCTTTTGGGGTCCACAGCTCACCCCAAGGGTCCAGAAGTTCTGTGATGGTCCTTGGGGGGTGCGGACTTCAACTCCCAGAATGCACCTGGCGCAAACTCCTTTTTGGCCACTGGGCAGTGGTCAACTGGTCTCTTTTTTAGGAGTTGGTGCAGGGGACTCTGGATAGCAATTTTTCACCTGTAGCAAACAGGGAGTCCCTCCTTGAACCAGTTGAAGCCAGGCAAAGTCCTTCTTGTGGTGAAGCCCAAGTGTGCAGCTGGTGCAGTCCTTCTGAGTGCAGGGTCCAGGTGCAGGCCAGGGGTCCAGCAGGGCAGTCCTTCTTCTCCTTAAGTTCCTTCTTCTTGAAAGTTGGCGGGGATCTGAGGTGTGGGGGCAGGTCTGCCAGTTTTATCCTTGCTCCTGGGTGAAAAGCAGGGGGGTCCTGGTCCTCCAATCAGGTACAGGGTCGTCCCCCTGTGATGACCACTTCCTGGGAAGTGTGGCAAAAATCCATCCCAAAAGGCAACAGTCTCTAAAAATCCAACATGGCTGAATCTGATTTTTGGAGGTTACATCTGGCTGAGCCCACCCACTGGTGTGGTTAAAAATCATAAACACACCCCTCTCCTAATCTAATCAAGGGGGCACCTAGTTGTCTGGGGTTGCAGGATGTGGGGGTGTTGCTGGGTGCTCCAGATGTCCTTCTCTGCCTTTGAAGACCAGTTTGGCAGCCCTCCCCCTTCCTGCCTCACCATCTGCTGAGGGGAGATTCTCTCCCCCAAGCACATTCCTTTGTGTGAAGCCAGGCCACTTCACACCTCATCAAGGCAGCCTGGCAGAAGCTGCTGCAGGCTGGCCAATCAGAGCACAGCAGCAAAAACAATGCAGAGCTGAAATTGGCAACTTTTTAGGTAAAGTCTAAACTTTTTACCTGAACAAGTTATATTAAATCCAACAACTGGAAGTTGTGGGATTTATTACAACAATTAATTTGATACCAAATTCTTGGTATGTAACATTTAAGGAGACTTTAAAATTTAAAATAAAGTCTGCCCATTCTAGCCTATGAAGGCCATTTACTACAATGAGGGAAAAACGAATTTGGCTGTTTTTACCTCACCAGGGCTTATACATCTATTTTTATAAAGTCCCTGCTTATAGTTACATGGCACCCAGCCCTAGGGGCACATAGGGCACACCTTAGGGGTGACATATGTAAAAATAAGGTAGTTTAAGACTTTGGAAGTACCTTTAATTCCAAAGTCGAATTTGCATATAACTTTAATTTAAAAGCAGCCAGCAAGGCAAGCTTGCTTTTAAAATGACACTGGGCACCTCAGCAGTGCACCTAGGTGTGCACCACCTATGCTGTGGTCCCTAAACCTACATGCCCTACCATATACTAGGGACTTATAGGTAGGTTAACTTAGCCAATTATAATTAGCCTAATTTGCATATCCATTTTACACAGAGCACTGGCCCTGGGACTGGTAAGCAGTACCCAGGGCACAGCCAAGAGTCAGTAACCACCAGTACCTATCCAAAAAGTGTGGGGGTGATCAGGCAAAAAAGGAGGACTTTCCTACAATCAGGAACTGTCTGGGCAGGCTCAAGGTAATTCGCCCCAGCCCAAGTCCAGAAGTCATTCGGGAGGCAGTGCTGCCCATTCGATGAGGTACAGCAAAGAAACTTAGTTTTTCCTCTACTGAATTTCAATGAATTCCTGTTTAATTAGCTTCCCACCTCCTTTAGACAACTATGCAGTCTTTCTACTGGGATATGAATGTTCTTACCTAAAGCCAGAATTAGCTGTGTCACCGGCACAGTTCACAAATGACATCCTGAGAGATCTGATGATAATCAGTAGGGGCTGAAAATATATGTTAAAAAGAATAGGGCTCAAAACTGAGCCCCATGGCACCCCATGATTCGTTTTCCTACATCCAGAGCTAAAGGTGGAAGGAGATTGCTTGGGACCTATCAGACAGATAGGATTCAGTCCACTCCAATAGAGTACCTGCGACTCCTATCTCCTTCAGTCTCAAGATCAGCGTTTGGTGGTTTTCAGTGTAAAATGCAGCTGACAGAGCGAGTAAGATTAGCAATGCTGTTTGACCATTGTCCACTATCATCCTTAATTCATCCAGTGCCATAAGAAGCACTGATTCTATCCCATACACTGGCCTGAAACCCATTTGTCTAGACTCCAGGATATTGTTATTTTCCAGGTAACTAGTCAATTATTTGCTTATATAGCTGTCCTGCATTTTTACTGGATAGGGGAGCTGTGAGATTGGACGATAACTACTAAGATAATTTTATCTGCCCTTGTTTTTGTTCTACAAAGGTATGACGGTGCCTTTTTCCAGGATTGGGGTACTATCTTTTTTCTCAGGTATTGGTTACAGATTTTTGTGGACAGGGAAAGAGCTCCTCCGCCCTTTCCTTCCATATAATTGGTGATATTGAGTTAAGTAAGGAGCCCGAAGAGATAGTCAAGCCCAAAGATCTAAATCCATTCTCCCTCATCTCTTCAATTTCCCCTAAACTGATTGACCCCCTCATCAAGTGCCCTTCAGTCAATTAAATCAATCAGTCAAATCAAATCAATCAAACACAGCATCTTAATAAATCCAGGCTGAGGCCAGCCTAAGATTTATTAAGACAAGCACCCAAAGGGCACCTTAGAGGTACCCCCTGAACTCCACTAGTCTCTGAGTGTGCTGGCTGACTGGCCTCAACCAGCCTGCCACCACAGATGAGTTTCTGACCCCATGAAGGTGACAGCCCGTGCTCTCAGAGGTCAGAAACAAAACCTGCTCCAGAGAGAGGTGTTCCTCCTACTTTAGCAGGATGGTGAGAAGATCGCATACCAAAGATAGGGGCTTCAAAGGCCCTGCCACTTTTTTTTATGTAACCCCAGCTTCCCCAGACCTTGGTATAGCCGCCCCTGCCCTGATCCCTATTTAGCACAAGGTCAGGTGGGGAAATTAGTCAGTAGGCATGTTCCACCTCTGGGCTAGCCACATCCTTGCAGTGGGCTACCCGAAGTGGACATTCGAGGAAGGGTTCCACCGTCTTGTTTTTGATTGGAAATGGGCATTCAGGGATAGGAATATGTCTACTTCCCACAGGAAGTGGTCATATAGAGGGTGTAGGCACCCCAAGGGTAAGTAGCTCATTGGCTACTACTCTACACACCTCTAAACGCTCCCAAATTGAGTATTTAGGTGGCTTCCTGACACCAGAAGACAGATTTGTTGGACCCAAGGTGAAGGACACTGAAGAGCAGCGAAAAGCTAGAACTGAGGAGCAGCAACTGAATTGGGACCCACACTGCCAGCCTGCCTGCAGCATTTGACAGTTGCGCCAAAGACGACTCGTCCTGCAGCTGCTCTGCCTCCAAAAGCCTGGGAGGACTACCAGCACTTCGAGAAGTTTCCAGGATCTCCTGTGGAGTAATGGAGCTACTTCCCTGCACCCTACAGGCACCTAAGAAAAACCTGAAGGACTCCAGACAGCCAATAACCCAACATCAGAAAGCACCACTGCACCTGTGCGCCGTAGCTCAAGCTGAAGTGGGTCAGTGGTGCCAGGGTGGTCCCTAAGCCCTCCAGGACCCAAGTCCACCTTGAGTTTGTCAACTGTGGGTTTCCCAACACCGCCTGCAGACACTTTGTGCAGCCCCCCCACCACGACTGCCTTCAGTGACAAAGACCCTGATGCTCCAGGACACCTCTGCACCCAGCTGTCCTGAGGCGAAGAGGACCAAAGATGTTCCTGTGTCCCCGAGCAAGGCAAGACCTGAGATCCCCTGTTGGTTCAGCTGGACTGGCCCCCCAGTCCCTAGGTGTAATCTCTTTTTCCAAGGAACGTTTCCCATTGAAATCAAAGCACCACTGCACCCAGACACCCCAGGGTCTTCCGAGGTGACCTGTTGTTGCTGCCTTGGACAGTGCCCTCTACTAACCTTAAATTCAGAAGATTTGTCCTGCAAGTTGCTGCTGAGTACCTTTTTTCAGTATATGTGTTTTTCCTCATAGGATTGCATTACAGCATCAGAGGCACTACAAGTATATTGTCTGTTATCTTCAAACTGTATCAAACATTTATTGTCTTAAAAGTATTCCGGAGTTGGAACATAATATAAACAAAGTAACTATTTTTCTAACAATTGGTTTCAGGTTACTTCTTGAGTGTGTGCCTCATCTATTGCCTGTGAGTACAACAAATAGTTAGCAACACCAACTGCTAGGCCTAATTGCTCACCCACTCTACTACAAAAGAGAGCTTTTGGGATTGTCACTTTTTACCCTGTAAATCAATAAGGGCTGGCTATATCATCTGCATAATGCCCCCATACATTTGGTACACTACAATATATAGCCAGCTTTCTACAACTCCCTGCCAGCCTTAGGGTTTAGGTAAAGTGGACATGATTCTCTTTCCAAAGCTCAATAAAAAAATAACAGTCCTGTAAATATTTTATGGAATATGAATAATACTCAACAGTTTTTTTAAGTATGTTTCAAAGACTATAAATAATAAACATTTTATCTATTCATTTCAAAATAAGTAACATGTTATCTTATTTTAATTTTTACCAGAATGTTTATTTTCCTGCTCAGTCAATTTTGTTTTTTCTTCATTAGCTTGCAGGAGTGGTCAACACGAATGGCGGATTTGGGAATGCGTACCTGCATTTCAGGTAAGGATACTTTTTTTCTAAATTTTATTTTTAGTAATAGGCCAGGTGGATTGTGAGAAAAGTGGATTATTAGTTGGGGTGGTTATGAGACCTCACCAAGTAATAATGTCACTATTCGTTGTCAGGTCCAATTGTTAGGGTTATTTAAATCAAACCTTAGCTGTTGCACAGAGCACTCAGGCTAAACACAAAGGGAAACAAGTGTAAAGCACTTATCAGTACCACAAGAGTCAAAAATTGAGGAACAAAACACAAAAAAAATCATAATTCAATTTATAAAAAAACAGAATATATTTTATCTTTAATTAGACAACAAAATAGCAAAAATCTGATGAAGGTAAGCAGAATTGTGATTCTTGCAAGATTTTCATAAATTACTACTTTTTACTCAAAAAAGTTTTAAAAGTTTCAAAAGGTTTTGTAAATCACGCTTTTTACTCTTAGAGGTAGTCTATGAGCCTCAAACATGAGGGTCCAGGGCAAAGTCAAAGTTTCAGACCGACTGCGATGGGAATCACGGTCAGGTTCAGGCACCAGTTTGGTCCAAGTCAAGATTTGACATTTACTCTCATAAACCTTTCTGGTTCTTTTTCACATTGATGATACGGCCGAAGGGTCTGCTGCAGCTTGAGTCTGCCCTTGGGTTCAACGCTGATAGATCGGCAAAGTCCAGAGGTCAGGTGAAATCTTAGTACTCAACGGCATTTGAGGCTACCAAGGAACTAGTGAAAATGACAATTTCAAGTTTTCACTGTCAGGACATGTAAAGTTTAAATTTAACATGTCCTTCTTTATAATATCTGGCACTCTGCCTTATGGGATACTAAGACTTGCCTTAAGGGTGACTTATAAATATAAAAAGAAGGTTTGGCCTTGGTAAAAGGGTTATTTTGCCATATCAAGTTGGCAGTTAAAAGCTGCCTGACTAGGCTACAATGGCAGACCTAGAGCCATGTTGTCACTTTGTCACAGCAGTTGTGGCACAGTAAGTGCTGCAGTCCACTGGTGACATTTTACTTTCTAGCCCTGGGTACACTTTCTAACATATCCTAGGGACTTATAGGTACGTTAACGATGCCACTCAGGGATTAGCCATTTGCACATACACTCTGAGGGATCAGAGCACATGCACTAGTGGCCAATTAACAGGGTCCAGTGTACTTCAGTGTCAAAAAACCAGCAGCATCAGTCCAAAAAATTGGTGGATGATCCTACAAAAAGAGGCACTTTCTTACAATTGCGTTTTTTACTGGCCTATTGGTAATCATTATAGCTTTATAGCTGTTGGAAAATGGGTTATTGGTAAGGGCAGGTAAGTACCTACACTTAGCAATAGGCCACTAACCTCCACTTAGGTCCAGTTAGGTCTCAGTAAATTAAACCCAGCTCAACCCTTGGTAGCTTGGCAACGAGAGACAAGGCTTAACTTAGGAGACAGAGTGTAAAGCATTCAAATATCACAAGACAGTAAATAAATAAAACACAGGAGACAGTTTAAAAATCCGAAACCAGTTTATAAAAATAGATTATACTTTTATCTTTAAAATGACACAAAAACGAATAAAATCGGATAAGGGGAACCGGAGATATGAATTTTTTAAGAATTATAGTTTTTTCAGTGCCTAGAAACAAAAAACGCCAATCGGGTCATCTGTTTGCACCTCGACCGTGGCAAAGTCAAAGTTTAAGGCCGACCGCGATGGAGCCCTGCTCGGCTACAGCTCGCGGGAGGCCTCGGTCAAAAGTTTACCTTCGGACTTAGTCTCTTTTCTGAAGATTTTCTTCAGCGGGACGAACCTGCCAGTCCAATCCGACCTCCTGGAACTCTTCTCCGGATACGCGTCACGGGAGCCCTCGTTGGAGATTTTTACCTTCGGACTTAGTCGTTTTTTCGAGGTGTAAATCCTGAGACCGGGGCAAAGCTGGATCTTGATCCGACGCCCCTGGAGCCCTCCTCGGATACACTGGCTGGGAGGTCCCGGTCAACTTTTTACCTTCGGACTTAGTCTCTTTTTTGGAGATTTTCTTCACCGGGACGAACCTGCAAATCAGGCCGGGTCGCGGTTGAGGCTATCCGGCTAGAGTTGCCGCGGCGGGTCGGTCCCTATATGGAGCTTTTTTTCAAAAGTACTCCAAACTTCTGGGGCTTCTCCCAGATGTTCTTTTAAGGTGCTTTTGGGGTCCACAGCTCACCCCAAGGGTCCAGAAGCTCTGAGATGATCCTTGGGGGGTGCGGACTACAACTCCCAGAATGCACCTGGAACAAACTCCTTTTTGGCCACTGGGCAGTGGTCAGCTGGTTGATCTCTTCAGGAGTTGGTGCAGGGGACTCTGGTTAGCAATTTTTCACCTGTAGCAAACAGCGAGTCCCTCCTTGAACCAGTTGAAGCCAGGCAAAGTCCTTCTTGTGGTGAAGCCCAAGTGTGCAGCTGGTGCAGTCCTTCTGAGTGCAGGTTCCAGGTGCAGGCCAGGGGTCCAGCAGGGCAGTCCTTCTTCTTCTATAGTTCTTCCTGGTAGGGATGTGGTAGGGAACTGAGGTGTGGGTGCAGGTCTGCCAGTTTTATCCTTGCTCCTGGGTGAAAAGCAGGGGGGTCCTGGTTCTCCAATCAGGTGCAGGGTCCTTCCCCCTGTGATGATCCCTTCCTGGGAAGTGTGGCAAAAATCAATCCCAGGAGGCAACATTCCTCAAAAATACATCATGGCTGAATCTGGATTTTTGGAGGTTACATCTGGCTGAGCCCACCCACTGGTGTGGCTAAAAATCCTAAACACACCCCTCTTCTGCCCTCTCCTAATCTAATCAAGGTTGCACCTAGTTGTCTGGGGTTGCAGGATGTGGGGGTGTTGCTGGGTTGCTCCAAATGTCCTTCTCTGCCTTTGAAGACCAGTTTGGCCGCCCTCCCCCTTCCTGCCTCACCATCTGCAGAGGGGAAATTCCCTCCCACAGGCACATCTCTTTGTGTGAAGCCAGGCCACTTCACACCTCCTCAAGGCAGCCTGGCCAGGCTGCCAGAGGCTGGCCAATCAGAGCACAGCAGTAAAAACAATGCAGGGCTGAAATTGGCAACTTTTCAGTTAAGGTTTAAAACTCTTTACCTGAACAAGTTATATTAAATCCAACAACTGGAAGTTGTGGGATTTATTATAACAATTAATTTGATACCAAACTCTTGGTATCCATTACTTAAGGGGACTTTACAAAATTAAAATAAAGTCTCCCCATTCTAGCCTATGAAGGCCATTTACTACAATGAGGGGTAAACAAATGTTGCTGTTTTTACCTCACCAGGGCTTATAAAACTACTTTTATAAGGTCCCTGCTTATAGTTACATGGCACCCAGCCCTAGGGGCACATAGGGCACACCTTAGGGGTGACTTATATGTAAAAACAAGGTAGTTTAAGACTTTGGAACTACTTTTAATTCCAAAGTCGAATTTGCATATAACTTTAATTTAAAAGCATCTAGCAAGGCAGGCCTGCCTTTAAAATGACACTGGGCACCTCAGCAGTGCACCTATGGGTGCACTACCTATGCTGTGGTCCCTAAACCTACATGCCCTACCATATACTAGGGACTTATAGGTAGGTTAACTTAGCCAATTATAATTAGCCTAATTTGCATATTGATTTTACACAGAGCACAGGCCCTGGGACTGGTTAGCAGTCCCCAGGGCACCATCAGAGTCAGGACAACACCAGCAAAAAGTGGAAAATGGAGGCAAAAAGTTAGGGGGCCTCTGCAATCAGCCCTGTTTTCTCACAATAGCCTACTGCTGAGGGATATACCAGTTGTTAAAAGGCCCTGAACTTGAGTTATAGGTCCGAGCCACAGGCGGGGGCCTTTAACAAGGGAGAAGGCCTTTAACAAATGGTAAAGCTCGAGGCAGAAGGGCTATAAGGCTATTAGAACATTCCACCCACTGAGGGTAGAATATAAATTAAAAAAGGAAAAAGAGAAAGACAGACATTGGAATGTTGGTGTAGAAAGCTTGTAGCAGACATTTTAAACCCGGGCCTACATCACTGTGTTCAATGGAGCGCTCAACAATCCAATGTTCTAATTCCTGATACATTGCAGTGGCAGTAGAATTTTCCCCTTAAAAATTCTAGAATGTCTTGCTTGAGTTACATGTTGAATTACCAATAACCTTTTGAAGTTGAGTACTAATAAAACTGAGATGTTAGTTTTAGGGAACAATACACAGACCTTGACTTTCTCCCTGCCCCCGCTACTGTGACCAAAAATGTTGGTGGTACTATCAATGCTGATCTTACCCTCTGCCCTATTTACACAGATATCATTTCCACATCTATATTTCACATAAATGTCTAGCCATACACACCACACTCATGTGGATGCGGCAAACTATAAACATAAACATTTTCAACGACTTAAAAGTAAAGCTAAGATGTACATTTGCCAGAAAACGGAGAGGAGGAATGCCACTTTATTAAGAATGTCATTAGCATAATAAAGAAAAGATTTTGTTGTGCATATCTGGTTACATTTGAGAAAATTGTTTGCTTCATTTAGGATAGTGAAAACCATACCCTTATTATGAGAGAAATGTCTGACATGATACTTGAGCACTTTTGGAGGTCACAAATCCCTTGAAACCTAGATATGTGCAATAATGTCACTTCCCAGAAAGTCAATACAACTTGACTCTTCGAAAATTAATACAGTTTCTCTTTTTCCATGTACCCCTAGGAATTCCCTGTCACTGATAGTGCATACTGCCATGGTTTTCGTGGCGGTAAGGAAGCCACAAAAATCATGCCGGTAGGTGGGGTTATAATCCTGCAGGCGGAACAGTAACGCCCGCCGGGCTGGAGATGGATCTCTCGAGCCCGGCCACTGTTACCGCTGTGGCAGTTGGAGTGGCACATTGGCGGGTTGGCTCCATCTAACCCGCCAATGTCATAATATGGCGGCAAGTACCGCCAGCCTTTTGACAGTACTTATCCCCATGTTACTGCCAACTGCCAGGGTCGTAATTGCCCCCTATGTGTTCTTCCACCAAGGTATTCTTTTTTTAAAATATACAAATTGATGGCCATAGGTGATCACTTGCACAAATGTACATGCACCACAATGTTTGTTGCCTATTATTGAACTTTTTACAAACTTTTGTCTGTAATTTCAGTACTTCTATTACACACAACAGCCAATTAGATGCCTTAAGATATTCTGGGAATTGCCAGAGAGTGGGAGGGATCATAATGTGTAAGGAGACTTAGGATTGGGGTGTTCTCAGGCCCTCAGCCTATCCCAGACTGCTGCAAAGAATTCCAACTTAGTCATTGGCTGTTGAATCCTGTGTGTCCAAGCTGTACTCCCCCAAGACATTGAGAGTAGGCCTGGGCGTAGAAATCTGCTCTGCAGGCAGAGTTTGCGAAATTCAGGCACTCCGCACTACACAGAGTAGCGCAGAGTTCCCAAATTCCACATTTCGGTGCAGAGCGGAGTTTGTGTGTGCGAGCGCCACGATACTCCCAGGCCATTAGCAAGCACACGCATGACTTTGCATTCGATTGAGCTGTTTCTGGCCATGGGTGCAAGACTTTGCATTTACTTGCGCTGCTTCCAGCTGCAACAGCAGCAAACACAGCCCGCTCAGGAGCGCGAATGCACCTGGAATAGATATTCTACTCCAGGTACATCTAAATGTAGTTAAAAAGTAGTTTTTGAGTGTGTTTTTTTTCTCCAATGGACTCTTCATGTTGTTTGTGTGTGCTTGCCATCGTTCACCATTTGTCTTTGTTCTCAGTGCCATGTGGCCAGGGGCCATTTTGTGTAGTCTATATCCATAGGCTTGCATGCGTTCTTTGTTCTCCATGCCTCCTTGTTCGCAGGTATTGTTTGACCATGCTCCTTGCTGTTGTTGTTTGACCATGTGGCAGGCAGCCACTTTGTGCATGCAGACAGTGTTCCTTTGCCATAGGCTTGCATGTGCTCTTTCTTTATTTACCATGCCTCCCTGTTGTTGTTGTTTGACCATGTGACTGGCAGCCATTTTGAGCATGCAGCCAGTGTTCCTCTGCCATAGGAATGCAAGTGTTCTTTCTTTGTTTGCCATACCTCCTTGCTCCTTGTTGTTGTTTGATCATGTGGCTAGTGGCCATTTTTTCCATCCAGCCAGTGTTCCTTTGCCATAGGATTGCATGTGGTCTTTGTCTGCCATGCCTCCTTGCTCCTTGATGTTGCTGTTTGACCATGTGGGTGGCAGCTATTTTGTCCATCCAGACAGTGTCCCATTGCCTTAGGCTTGCATCTGTTCTTTGTTTGCTATGCCTCCTTGCTCCTTCTTGTTGTTTGTACATGTAGATGGAAACAACTTTTTGCATCCTGCAAGTTTGTCTTTGCCATAGGCTAACATACAAACATGGCTAATTATTGATCATTTGTTTATTTTAAGTTTCTATTTTAATTTTATTTTCTATTTTCATTTTTTTATGTTATTCTATTATTTCAATAGTTTATTTAATTTGCTTATGCTTATTTTAATCTTTTATTTTATTTTTTAATTTTATTTTTATATTTTAATTTTTCATTTCAATTTAGAATTTTATTTTTTTTAATTTCTTGTTTTTTTATTTCAATTTCTATTTTAGTTTTTTTTTATTTCTTTTTACATTTTTTAACTTTAATTTTATTTAATTCTGCATTTTGGCTTGATCTCTCATCCACATCCATTCCTCCATCCATCCACCAAAGACGCACAGCCGCACTACAGCATTCAGTTTCATTAGGTATACATTCATTCCATTTCCTTCTGGACACCCTGGCTGCAGAGCACTGCAGACAATTCAGCAGCATAATTCATTTTGTTTATGATTATTATTTTTTTATGATTATTCCATTTCCCCTGGACCACCTTGCCACCATAGGTTTTTAAAATGATTATTCCATTTCCCCATGTATCTCTCTCTCTCTGACTATCCTAGGTGTCCCCTTTAAAACAGATGGGGATAAAGCAAAGAGCTAGATCTGCATTTTGTGCTGTCCGGTTTGAAATGAAGTTTTATGGTGTAGTGGTGTGGTTTGACTTTAAAATGTTTGATTAAATTGGTAATTATTACATAAGTAACCAACTGCACTAAGATTGCATTTGTCTGTACTGTTTCAACCTTCAACAATGCCGCATTTCATTAACTACATGTTTTTCTTGCTTGTTTGCTTTTAGGTGTGCAAGAGAAGAGACCTCACATCGCCCACAGTACAGCCAAAGAGAAGGCCTAAAACTTACTTCAGTCCTTCAAACTATTCTGCTTGTGCATCTAAGTGCCACTGCCAACTTAGAGCTTAACATGGACCCAAAGAAAGTTGATCCCAAGAAATTGGCCAGTGAGAAGAAGCAGCTTTCCACCAGTGGTGTGCCAACCACATCCTTTTTTGGGAGTCATGTGCCTAGCATACCGACCTCCGGGGAGGAACCTGGGAGCAGCACTCCCACATCAACAGCACCACCCCAACCTAATCCCAAGACCATGTCTATCAGTGAGGCAGCCACTGAAATCATGGTGGCGCTGATGGGCAGTGACGTTGAATTGGATTTGTCCCTTTCACAAAGTAATACCCAATTTCAGGAAACAGAGCACAGTGGACAGCAGCAGTAGCCAGCAATAGTAGATCTTCCCGAAGTTGGAGCAGAACAGGAGCTCCAGCTTCCTCCTGAGCAAGAACCTCCTCTTTTAGAATCAATTTCTCTCAGCCAGAAGTAGGAAGAGTACTACTGCACCATCTTCTCCAAGCACTACTGATGATGATTATAGGGACATGGAGCAGACCCCAGCAGAGTCTGGGTGACACCACAAGAGGCAAGGGAAAAGAAAAGTTCCACAAAGCTTTAGAGTCATGGAAGGGGATGATGACAACGAGCCAGTCATTGTGGAAGGTGGAACCTTCTCTGAGGGGTGTGGCACTGGCAGCATCGCCAACTCCCAAATTTGTAAGGCCCCAGCAAAGACCCTAACTGGCAGCGGCCCAATAAGAAAGTACTTCTCCCCAGTTTGGGAGTTTTTTACGATTAGCAAACAGGAAGAGAACACTGCGATATGCTCCATTTGCCACACAAGTGTTTGTTGAGGTAAGCCTGGTTCACACTATGGTACCGAGGGCCAGACAACCCATATGAAAAAACATCACTCAATCCGGTGGGAGGAGCACCTTAAAAAAACTGCTGAACAAGGTCGCGGTGGTGAAGGTGAGGAGAGTCAGGTAACATCGGTAAAAACTGGTCAAATCACAGTGGAAGGTGAGGAAGATGAGGGTAACACCCTCACGCAAAGCAGCCCTGTCCCCAGCAGTGCACCAGAATCACTCATCTCAGCTTAACCTGGTCCACCCACTCTTGAGTCTGAGCCACTTCTCCTGACTGCATGATTTCATTTCCTAAGTTTAGTTTTATAGCTTCCCACCATTGCTCAGAAGAAATTGATACTGCTAGATTTTATTATCATACCAGGTCTTCTTTGTTGTGTGTCTAATGCTGTCATTGTGGTAGTCTGGTCTCAGTCTTCCTTAGGTTATGATATGTAACCCACTAACTCTATTTTTTTTTTTTTTAATCGAGTTGACAGTGATGGATAACCCTTTGATCAATCCTGCAGATTAAGTCCTGCTAGGTAGGAGTGACACCTTCCGTCTTCCCTTTTAGCTTGCAAGCCTGCTACTACTACTATTACCTACCACCCCCTGAAGATGCCACATCAGGAAAAACCCTGCAGTAAGAAGACTCCCTCGCTTCATCTATTCAGGCAAGAGAAGAACTATTGTTAGAAATGGGGTCTCTGTTTGGCAGTCAGTTTACACTCTGTCCAAACGGGGACCCTCACTCTAGTCAGGGTAAAGTCAGAAAACTCCTGCTCACCCCATTGGTAGCTTGGCACAAGCAGTCAGGCTTATCTCAGAGGGAATGTGTAAAGTATTTGTACCAACACACACAGTAACACAGGGAAAACACCACAAAATCACTCAACACCAGTTTAGAGAAATAGTAAATTTGTATCTGAGTAAAACAAGACCAAAACAACAAGAATCCAGCATACACAAGCAAAGTTATGAATTTTCAAAGATTACATTTCAATATAGCGCTCAGAAACACAAATGCTTCAATTTGGTGTTATCATGGCATCGTGACGGAGTCGTTCCCAACAATCTAACGGCAAAGGCACTGGTCACGGAGTCACTTTTTGAAAGTGAGGAAACAAGCTGGTGTACAGAGTAAGGGAAGCGAGGGGTCGTGGTGATCAGGGCGGCATCAGTTCCGGTGCTGTGGAGCAGTGCAGCGGAGGTTTCGGTGCAAAGTGTTGGGTCCTTGTTGCGCAAAGGGGCGATGAGGCAGCATCAGAGCAAAGTGTCAAGTCCTTACACCCCGGCAGGGTCGATGTCCGGCGGGTCAAGACGCGTTGGGGAAACCTCACGGGGTCGTGGTCACGCCACGGAGCTGCAGGTGCTGCGGCGGAGTCAGGTGTCACAGGCGTCGGTGACACGGCACTCAGGACTCAAGAAGTCAATGGACGTCAATGGGGCTGCAGCGGCATCAGACCTGCAATGTCAGTCAGGGATGTTGCACTCCAGCAGGTACCACAGCTTTAGTTGCAGGTGGCATCACAGGGTCAGGCAGCAGCTTCAGTCTGGGCATCTTCCGGCATCTGTGCACTTGTTTTTTCTTGGTTTTTAACTAGCTTTCACTCCAAAGTGCCCAGAAACTGGAATAGGTACCACCTGGAGAGTTAAGGTCCACAGCAAGTGAACCCCGAACCTGGTAGGTGAAGTCTTTGCTGTTACGATGACTTCTTAACAGCAGGCAAGCTCAGTCCAAGCCCTTGGAGAAACTTTACAGGCAGGATACACAGTAAAGTCCAGTCTTTGTCCTCTCTGAGGCAGCAGCAGCAGCAACTGCAGGCCAAGTCAGCAAAGCACACACAGCAAAAGAACAGTACTCCTCCTCCAGCTCTTCTACTTGACAGAGGTTCTTTTTGATCCAGAAGTGTTGTAAAGTCTGTGGTTTTGGGTCCACTACTTATACCCATTGCTGTCTCTGAAGTAGGCAAACTTCAAAGGGAAGTCTTTACTGTTGGCAAGATCCTGTCTTGCCCAGGCCTGGCCCCAGATACACACCAGGGGGTCAGAGACTGCAATGTGTGAGGGCAGGCACAGCCCTTTCAGGTGCATGTGTCAGCTCCTCCCTCCCCATTCTATCCCAGGAGACTCATCAGGATATGCAGAAAACCCCAAAGCTCCCTTTGGGTCACTGTCCAAAGGGAATTTACGAACAGCCCAAATGTCAGTCTAACCTAGACGTGGATTCCGCAGGGAGGCAGAAGCACAGAATGATTAAGCAAGAAAATGCCCACTTTCTAAAAGTGGCATTTTGAAACTGACAACCTAAAAACAACTTTAAGTTCAGAGACCCCAAACTCCCCATCTCTATCTGCTCCCAATGGGAAAAGGCACTTAAAAGATATTTAAAGGCAGTCCCCTTGTTAACCTATGGGAGCGATAGACCTTGCAATAGTAGAAACCGAATTTGGCAGTATTTCACTATCAGGACATGTAGAACACACCAGTACACATTCTACCTTTTAAATACACTGCACCCTGCACATGGGGCTACCTAGGGCCTTCCATAGGGGTGCCTTACGTGTACAAAAAGGGCAGGTTTGGCCTAGCAAGCGGGTACAGTTTCCAGGTCAAATTGACAGTTTAAAACTACCCACACAGACACTGCAGTGGCAGGTCTGAGCCATGTTTACAGGGCTATTCATGTGGGTGGCACAATTAGTAGCATTTGATTTACAGGCCCTGGGCACCTTTAGTGCACTTTACTAGGGACTTACTAGTAAACCAAACCTGCCAATCATGGAAAAGCCAATCACTGATACAATTTACACAGGGAACACTTGCACTTTAGCTGTGGTCAGCAGTGGTAAAATGCCCAGAGTACCAAAACCAGCAAACCAGGCAAAAATACAGGAAGCAGAGGGAAAAAGGAGAAACTACGTCAACGATGCCAGGTCTAACAACTATGGACTGAAGTGAATTTGTTTAGTTAGTAATTAACTCCTACTGAAGGAGATATTGTTCCTGTGTACTAGGTTTTTGTAGGCACAATAGGCAATGGCAATCATCCCCTTGTGGTCAATATATAGTTGCAGAGGGCAAAAGAACAAGAGTATAAGTAAATTACATACACTTTGTTTAGCAGATTAAAAAAAGAGGCTACACTAAAAGACAGCAGTGCAATTTAAAATACCAAAATAAAGATTTGAGGCACAAATGAAGTAACAATAATTATTCCCATTAATGATTTACAATTCGAAAACCCTACCTCTCCACCCACAGCAGTCCCACTCCTCTTTCTGAACAAATAACCCCGTCCCCAGAAAGTCCAACGAAAAGGCCAAAGTCCATCCCAACTCCCTCCTCACCTATAACAAGTTGTTCCCACCTAAACAAACATTTTTTTTAAAGGGCTTAGAAGAGGGCACTGTCAGTATGGGTCCGGAGCTGGTCTAGGCTCTGCTCAATCCTGGTGAGCTGGCTCTCCATGCGGCCCATCCGCTTCAAGATGTGGTTCAGCAATGCCCTGTTGAGGTGGGAGGGTGCAGAAGCAGGTGCAGACGGGGACCCTGACTGCTGGCGGTAAACCGGCGATGTAGTGGCCGGAAGGCGGGGGCTGGTGTGCTGCCGTCCTGGGTCCAAGGCAGCTGTTGAGGCCTCTTCCCCCTCCAGGACCACCAGTATACAGCCTGGATGTTACCCAGCTTCTGCTGCCACAGACGGGCTGCTATGTCCTGCCTGGTTGGTAATGGTCATCAACCAGGAGTAGCTATAGCAAGAAAAAGAAGAATAAAACACATTTGTAAACAATGGAGATAGTGAGTGGCACACTAGCACTACATTGCTGGTCCCCTAGGGGCATTGGATGTTTATGTGATTATGATTAGGAGAGTCACAAGGCCATTTTTTTTATTTGTTTACCCACACATGCCTCACATAAAAAGTACTGACTAGGCGAAAATAATTAAGGCAGAACAACACCAGATAAAAAACAGATTATAATATTTTTCTTTTAAAGGCTTTTCGAGTAACTAAACAGACACATTTAGTGGAAAAATAAAATTAATTACCTCTCACTTATGACTAGTAAGGCATTTATGTACTATGGAGTACAATGTGTTGTGCCAAATTATTGGAGGCATGCTAGCCAGCACTTTGAGTACTTTGCTACCGTCTACAGCTGGGGCAGCTGAAGTTGACAGTTATCTAGCTTTAATTCCAATGGCTCTGCTCTTCCCCAAATGCCTTTCACTTAGTTTCTATCCTGACTCCAAAGAGGCAGTTGAATAAACAAGATACATCACACGTCAAGTATAAAATGCAGATATATTTATCCTGTCTGCCTTAAGTAGATGGTGGCGAAAACAATGCATTGCACTAAGGGAAAGGAATGGGCTATATAGATTGTATTTGGCACGTTTGTCACAAAGTATTCCTTACACCAAACTTGAAATCAAATTGGGCACTTACTAGTCCCACTTTACTCACTGGCCTAGCCCACCATTAAAAATTATTTCCAACAAAACCATCCGCTGGAAGGTAAGGAAAGGAAACTTGACTTACTCTACTGAAGTGTAATGCAAAGGGATTAGACAGGTAGGTAGAGCTTTTGCTATAGAAGAATAGAGGGATGCCACTGATCATCATGTACCTAAGCTTTGACTTATTCAGTCACAGTATTGTGAAAGTCTAAAGGGAAAAGTCTGAACAGGTGTAAAATAAATCTGTTATGGGGATAAAGCACTGCATTTCTTCGGTCATGGGTGGCGAAATGCCATGGCCAGGGAGGGGATTGATGAATGATGATGGGATGGGAAACATATATGCCTCATTTAATAAATACAGTGAGTCAAGTAATAAGAACACAAATTTAAATACCCCCACTTTTAACAATAGCTTTGATAACCATAAATAATAGAATAGAACACCAAGTAAGCAAAGTAGGTGAGCAGCATGCCCCTCTACAAGAGAGCTACCTTCTTTATTCATCCACAATTATTCAATCCTCCTTTCATTCTTCCCACTATATTCACCCATAGGCACCATGGTTTAAGCTTTATTTTCTCTCATCCAGTCTTTCAACCAAATTCACATACAGAACCCACTATCCACCCTTTCTTTCAACCATCCTTTCACTCATCCATCCATTTACCCAGTATTCACCTGCGCATCCTTTTTTATCCACTCATGCATCCTTTCCTTTCACTCTTTTCACCAATCCTTTATTTTAAACTTCTGTTCCTTCACGTTTCTATCAAGCTATCATTTTTAGCGTACATTATGTGTGCTTTTGCTGAGTTGAAGATAGAAGAAGCCATAAGTAACCCAAACACCGCTGTGGCTGTAATGCAGGGGGTTCACGAATCCGATGATGACAATACCCTTGTGGCTAGTGAGTAACAGTAACTGTCAATAAGCAAGCAATGTGACTTACCATCGTCCATCCAGGTCACCATGTCTGCCCCTGCTCTATCTGCTTCTGCGGCAGTGGAACTTGAGCTGACTCCACTGGTCGCACTGGTAGGTGCGGCTAGAAAAAAACAGTATTCCATTTTTAGATGCCAGGCACACCTCCCCTTCTTAATTTATTTAATGAAACAAGTGCAACCTCAATAAATCATTTTAGTTTGGTTAGCACTGCAGTATCTTCTATCAAAAATATAATTCTGGGCATTTTGTTGGAATGTTAAAAAAGCCAGGTAGTGAAGCCAACCAAAAGCTTTGCGTAATGAAGAGGCAGAGCTATAGCCTATGATGATGACTCGAAATCATTAAAGCCCAATGAATGGGCGGAATACAAAATGGTCAATGAAAGACAGAAAAAAAGATAATGCAGGGATAACAGGAATTAAACAAAACGTGGAAAGGGGAGTTGGTAAAAAGGGAGAGCGTGTTAAAAAAGTAAACAAAGCAAAATCAAAAGTAGTATAAAATCAGGGAGAGGTGAAAGTTAGGGAAATAATAATATGAAATATTAGAACTTACTGGGCTGAGTAGAGCCATCAGCATCGGCGCTGGTGGTCGGTGCCTCCCCAGCTCCTGCCAGACCCGCCTGTGTACTGCCCCTCTACTTGCCCTTCAAGAGAAATAAGAAATAAAAAAGATTAAAAAATACATTAGTTGTACTTAGTGGTACATTTAATCTTCACAAAAATGCAATAACATTTGATTTAAATTAGATTGCCTATGATACTAGAATAATCGGCTATTGTTGAGTTGGCTATACTCCTAAAATCCCTATTCCAAATTTCCCTAACAAAAACACATTTAGAACGAATGCATTGCAATGAACAATCTTTGATTCGATTCTCTTTTCTCAAACCCCTTGATGGACCAACTCAGGCTCCCTTTTTTGCAATGCATAGATGCATACTCGCATCACTGTGAAATTGCTTGGGACTGTACAAGCTACATTAAGTCACAGAGAATGCTAACTCACGGATGTCACTAATTTGCTATGGAGACAGGAGGACAGAGGAGTCTGTGTTGCAATGGCTTCTTAAAAAATCAGCCAATGAGAATCTACAAGTACGATGATGTAGCGCTGAGCACTTCTCTCGCTCTAACTGGATCACATAATAAATAATATTCTTAATGTAACTAAAAGTAACTTACCTCTGAGTGCAAGCCACAGGCAATTTGGGGAAAAAAGATAGCATTGTGGAACACAATCACAATAATATACTACTCACCAAGCCCCGGAATTTCGACACCTAGCAGGTCGAGCAGGTCCGACTCGCAGTTGATTATATTCACCCAGCAATGTGTCAGCTGCTGGGTAGTGCACTGGACATGGGTGGCGACCCTGACACGCCAGTGTACCCTAGCCAAACAAAGCTGATCGTCCTGCAGGGTGCAACCTCTTGCCAGGCCTGCTGCCAGCATAGAGGGGAGGTGGGCAGCACATAAAAGACAAGTGCTGCCACTTTCTCCTCAGAAAAGATTGGCTAGGGCTGCACCCCTTGGAAGCGCTGCCGCCCACAACAGAGGCGGCTGCTGGCTGTCCAGGGAGGCCTAGCGCTGCCGCTACCCTGATTGCCGGTGCCACCCTGCTCTACCATGGTGCTGGGTGAAGAAGAAAACAATTTATAGAAAGAAGGAAGAAAGAAAAGGGAAAAATAAACAAAAATATAAAAACTCACAAAAAAGCACAAAAATGTTAAAAAAACAAGCATTCAGGTCCACAAAAAGAGACGCTAATAAAATAAATAAAAATGGGGGGTAGATTAATTAGGAGGGTGGAGGATTGCACAGATAATTTTGGGATGAAGAAACAGGCCCAGCACCATTAACAGAGTGACAACATAAGATGGCAGCGCCCATGTGAACTGCGTGGTGGTGTTTGCGTGCGATTTTGAACTAGAGTACATACCTCGCGTTGCGTCTGATGTCAAACGCAACCCCAACGGGTGCACCGGAGAACTCCGCGTAGTGCGGCAGAGGTTTTTTCCTGCTTCTGGGAGTTCCGCATAGTGTGACTCCGTACACACCACCCAAGCATAATTGTGAGGTAAGCCAGGGTGTGATGGTTACCACCTCGGCAGCTGCCCTCCTTGCATGCTAAGCCTCTTTCTTTTGCCCTCTTCCACTGCTCCCTAAACACATCATGACTTCTCCTTGCCACACTCCCTTCCCTTTCTCATGGTTCAGGCTTGGCCAATAGCCCTGGCCCATCCTTGCTACAGTCTCATTTCTCTACTTCTGTCTCTCCCTTTCACCAGCAGTTGCTCCTCAGTGGCCTTGCAGCCTCTCGCCATAATCCTGTGCTCCGAGTGTGGAGGCAGACTTTGCCCCATACCCCACCTTACTTCCTGCCTCCATGTTTTCCCAGCACCTCCGTTTAGCCAACTTTTCTTGCTCTAACCCTCCGATCCATTTTGTGCAGCCAGCAGTGGAGCAGCTGCAGTAAGATTCTGCATGGGAACATCCACTGAAGCATCATAGCTTAGTTAGGCCTGGTGCAGTAGGTAGGGGCGCGTAACTCCTCTACTCAGCAGCTTCCTAAACCCTCAATAATGCGCATGACTGCCAGTGGTGGAAAATCCACGTTAAAAGCCCAGTCCATGGAAGCAGTGGCCAGTCCCAAAGCCCAACCAGCCCTGCCCTGTACCCATCTTAACGTTCCTCCTCCCCCCTTAATCACTTTTTGCCACACAGGTTGCTGTTTGGCATTGTTTCCTCCTGTGAGTGACTACTTCTATGAGGTTGAACAGTTTCTCAAGTTACTCAGCGTTTTCGGGTGTGTGTCTAATACATTTTAGATAGGCTTTGTGCCATTTCTGGCATAGTGTGGTTTGAGCATTCACTGCTGAGATGTGTTACTGTTTGGAATCTTAGCTGGGCATTCTCAGCTCAATATCCTTCTAGGGTTGATCAAATGAGTCTGTGATTTTTAATAGGCACACCTGTTGTTTACAGCACTATGAAATTACAAGTGCTGTTCATAAGTTCACAAATATTAGTTATTACTGATCCAAAAGGGCCCTGGTGTTGAGGTTAAACTGTTCAGCAGTGAAAAGGGAGAGCATTAACTGAGCTCCCTGACTGAGCAGCAATCAAGGCAGGTCTTAACAAAACCTATAAGCTTCCTTGTTTGGCTTTGCTCTCTGAGTCACACCACTAGCTCAAAGCTCTGCAGGATGGAGTAGGGTGGCATATGTTACAAAACAACAGGTCAGGGAAACTGCAAATGAATGATAGGCTGATTAGTAATCATGACTTCTCGGTGATTGTGTCAATTAATTTTCTTTGTAGCTCCTTGTATCTCTCCTGCAGAAGGTGCCAAGAGGGTAAGGGGAAGCATACATCTCAGACACAGCACTGCACCTCCAGAAGATTGGAAGATTACTAGCGTCTGTACTGCACAATGACCTCAAGATACAGCGCTTAAGAAGGGCACTGCAAGAGCAGGCATCTACTCCAGGTCAAAATAGACTGTAGACAGGAGCCCCTTTGTGCTGGAGAGCAGAATGACTCCAGATTCTGTGGCAGTCTTGCAAGCAGGCAAAGCAGCATGCACAGCACAAAGGTTTGAGGTTATGGAGCACATAAGCCCCTGGGAATATTCATAACAGTCCCTCCTAAGGTTGTGTGTGCAAGCCAGCCACCAATAGAAACTCAAAGTTCTGGTCATGATCAGTGCAATTTATGGACAAGTGGTATATTATCACATATTCAAAAGCACCAATTAGAAGGGGTGCAAGATTCAGTCGAACATCTAAACTACATTGAGACTCCCCTTTCTGAAGGCGTTGTCTCCTATTCCTTGGTTGGCACCTTTAGTGCCATCTCTTGGCCTGGATATCGTCTATGCCTGAAGGTACTAATGGCCTGATTTATACTGTGGCTGATGGATTAAATACTCTCAATTGTGGAGTACTTTACTTCTGCTATATTGAGAGTACTCCATCTACCAAATATAGAGATGTCCGTCGGCCTAGCGGAAATCTCTTGCTTTTAGCAGGAATCACTCAATCAAAATGACAGAGCTGTTTGTCAAATTATCAATATTGTTCTAAGCAAAATCCCAAAGCAGGGTTTTGTGTTTGAAATAAAAATAAAAAAAACACATTACCCACCACCACTCTCCACGGATATTTCTCCCATGGCATGGGGGTCATTTAGCAGTTTTCACTGCCCCTTACCACCAGGTTTCATCTGACAGTGACTGACAGTGATAACTGGACATGTGCCCGCTAACTTTAAATAGGATGGTCAAACGTATGATCAAACCTCTGATGGCCCATACTCTATAAGACTGACAGAGGTGTATGTAGGTGGAGGAGACAAAATAGTCTCAGCCATCAACATAATGAAGTTCCGTCCCATTCTAAATAAGGCAAGCATAACTTTGCTTCGTCAGAGAAGGTAGTCCATCGCCATTGTGATGGAGTGCCATCTCCATCAAAGTCCAAATCAGGCATTAAGGCCCTCATTACAACCCTGGCAGTCGATGTTAAAGCAGCGGTAACACCGCCGACAGGCCGGCGGAAAAAAAAATGGGATCACGACCACGGTGGAAACCGCTATCATAGACAGCCACTTTAACACTCTGACCGGTAGCAACCAACACTGCGGCGGTCACCGCCAACAGACAAGCGAAAGACAATGTACCGCCCACTGTATTATGACAGGCCAATCCGCCAGCTGTTCTGGGGCGGTACCAACTACATCAAAAGCACAGGGGAAACAGTAGACTGAAGGGGAACCACTCACCTTTCGACACTCCACGAAGAACCAGGACGCCATAGAGCCCGAACTTCAGGTCCTCTCCATGTTGGTGTATCTACTAATACACCAGGAATTTGAAAGAAGGCGGCGGCAATGACGACGGTGAGTACTGCTCCTAGCACACAGGGGAGGGGGGGAGGCAAAAGAGAGTTACACACACACACACCCGCGGCATGCAACACCTCCACCCCCTGTCGTAGTTTGGACTCTTGCTCTGAGCAAGACTGCTGGTTTAAGGATGACAGTACTTTTGTTTGTAGGCGACTACGCCTTTCCTACAACAAGTCGCAACTGTTGTCCCAACCTTACCGTCTTACTAGCAGCACCTCACCCGAAACACAATAGTGAAAGGTGATTTAGGGCAGCCGTTACGCATGGACTCGAGAATAAGCCATCTCAGGGAGTGTCGTGGTTAAACGGAAATGACCCCTTTCTCACAGATATATCATGTCTCATACAAACACAGGCAATGACAAAGATGCAGTAGAGTTTCAATAGTTTTTATTTAACATAACTGCAATTTGTGATAAGTTGCATGGGCTCCAATGATTAGGATAATGAATAATGCAAGAAACAGAATTGTGAAGATGAGTCATTATTACAAAGACCCCCACCATCTTGCAATGCGTAGAAAAGACATACAAGATGTAATATGCCCTAATACCCTATTGTGAAAGGCCTAACCTCCTACCTAAAGGAGAGCTGGATTTGTTAACCCTAATCTGCCAATGCCATGTCCATGGGAGGAGCCCCCAACCCTCGTTACCTTGGAATGAGGTCTCTATCTCAGACTCTGCAGGGACACGAAGACTGGGTCAGCGTCAAGACGACTGCAGCATCGGTATCAGCGATGGTGGCGATGCCCTCTGGTCGGAATCCCTCTGATTATCTGTCTAAAGTGTGATGTATTTATACAGATCTACAAGGACCCCTGACGTAGGTGTGTTCCTAAACAATAGATAACAGACATGCTTGGGACAGCAATTAATATAAACAATCCCTCGAAAGTATAGAGAGGGAAAATCCCTAAGTGTGAACACCTACTGTTTGTTTGTCTTTGGTGCTTGATCTTGACGCCTTGGCGCGTTGACACTGATAATGTTACCCATAACAAGTGGCCTAACTATAAACAAGGCAACCATCTTAGAAGAAATAAATAATTAAATGGGCTAAGACAGAGCAAGCTAAGTAGGTTAAAAGTCACTAGGTGACGGGGGCACGAGTCTGCAAGCCAGAGGCTAAGCTAACTCCTGTTATCCCATTAAACAAACTAGGATACACTACACCCTCCCCATTGCCGTAACAGGTATGACGAAGGTACAGGAACCCGAATGCTAAAACTTGCTCTGAACTAAAAGCTAAAAACCAAGCTAAAAAAAATATGTAGAATGTGTTAAAAACATATTAAAACAAATCTGCTAAAACACATACAGAGATGTTAATGTCAACCACGACAAGCTCAGCGTGCAAAAGCAAATGTCAATCTAAATGCATAATTTGGAATCGGGAATGGCAAGTCAATTCATCAAATTATTTGCTGTACGCATGATCTTGAAGAATGTCATCGAAGTCACCAACCAAGGACCTCAAAAATGAGTCAACATCATCTGATGTTAAGTCGAGTGCTGGGCGGACAAACGGATCCACAGAGTAGTAGTGAGCCGTATTTCCTGGGGTATCGTGATCCATTGCAGTGTCCTCGTCCATGATAGATCTCAAAATGGAAGGCTCATAGGTGGCCCCGCGGAGCAACCTCAGTCTCAAGGGGCATGACCGTGTATGAACCCTCATCGGGGACATCAACAGTTCATGGTCCACAGGAGATGTCAGTGCAACAGCAAGACAGACCATAGGTAGATGTTCAAAGAGACACCATATGCAGCGGAAGACCGGTTGTACGACCATAGAAGGGGCCGAAATGACAACGACCAGTCATGCTCCAGTTCCACCAGCAAAGGTGCACCGAAGATCTGAACCATGCGCTCACGGCACAGTGGAGTTGGTGGGAGCGGCTCCATTGCTTTGCGTTGCTGGAAAGAAACAACCACTGCGAATCAGAAGAAATAGCAGTAGTAGTCCGCCAATCGAAGCCAAAATAATCGGAAAGCCACAAAACACACTTGAAAAGAGAGAATAGATGGCTGATGGGATGACTCCGAAGACAGTCTAGAAGATGGACACGAAACCAGACCCGACAGCCTTAAAGAAATGAACAATCCCAGTGGTGCTCGAAGCATTGAATATTCTGGATACCAGTTCTCCAAAGTGCTTGGGGAAGTTGGTATTTAGAAGGGATTGTATCTCGGCTGATGATCTCGCAATCTGGAGAGCATACGTCTCCTTTGCGGATGTCAAGGTGACCTGTTTTTGAAACAATAGCGCCTTTAGCCTACTCAGCTTGTCATAGTTCACATTAATAGTATCTATGTGGGGCCACATGTCAGATACTTTTATCTCTCGTGTGGGGGGAAACGAAACATGTCCACAACACGTAACGACCTTCGAGACCGAGATTGCGTAGGCAATGCCTGGTCGCATGCCGCAACAACTTTGATCGTTCAGTACCACATAACTTCCATTGGAAAGTACATGAAATACTGGGCGAATCAAGGGGACGGGAGTACCCTTCAGAAGACAGGCCAAATTCGCGACCACCGCATTGCAAAGACCGTGAAGAGACACCTGCTTGCATATCATAGAACGACGAACAGGAGTCTCACATTCGCTTCCGCTAAGAAAGACCTCCTTTTCTCCATTCAGACATCTATAGTCAAAAGGCAACTCCCACTCTTCCTTAATATAGCTATCTCCCAGTTGCCCATATCTTCCCACTGCAAGATGTTTCAGGCAGCTCGAAAAACGAAAGGTCGAAATCAGTAAATTAATGGTGCCATGTAAGAGCCAGATAGTTGAAGGACTCTCTGCTACCATGAAGAGCAACTTATCTAACTTCTCTACTTGAAGCATGGTGAAACTAGCCTCCCTTTTAGCCATTGTCGCTTGTTCCTTGGAAAAATTAAAAGCAGTGAAGAATTCACTCCCATTAATATACTTCCATGGAATGCGGCCACTTTTCAGTGTCTGTAATGTCCAACCTTGCTGCATGATGGAACGTAGCTGTGTTTGCCCATGATACAACCGGGACAAGTCTGTCTGAGTAATATCAATAGCAGACGACACTATATTTGATAGTGAATAAATCTTGTTGGACAGTGTATTCATGCCGTTGTCGACAACAGCTAATGTTTTTTCTAAATTTTCTTTATCCAATTGCCTTAAACGCGCAGCAGCCTCAATCTGGGAAAGTTTCCAAATTTCATTGTACATAGCATATAAAAACCTTTTCGTGCGCTGTTTCCTAGGACCCAGCAGAAAATCCTGCAAGTCCATATTTTCAGAAAGAGTGTTCAGGTGTTTCTTAACTGCGGCTAACGTGTTTGCTTGTACCCATTGCTGGCACAGCTTACCCACATCGTATGTGGTAACTATACCTGTATGTTGATCCGATATAAAGCGAGGGTCTGGCCTGTTAATTGAAAAAAACCCTGAAGAGTTAAAAAAATGTGCTTGACACTCATTAGTGTCAGTGTGCCATATTAACCACCCGCACGGGACTGGAAAGTGAAGAATTATATATACCTGCCTTAACCATTTTATCTAACCTTTTCTCTGTGATATTAAGGAAGTGTTGCCAATCTTTAAACCTTGCCGGAGTAGGGATACTGGGTGTGTTCAGATCCTTAATTTTCGCTAACCCCAGACAGGATGTCTGCTGAATAGTGTCATTTAAGAAAATCATTTGCACAGGAATCAGGCATGCTCTAAATAAAGCCTCCCTACCCTGTATTTGCCAATCTTGTGTTCCCCATACACTTTTCAAGTCAATAGTGCTCTTCCAGTATTCGTAACCCTCAATTGCGAGCCGGGAAACAAAGGGATCTGAATAAATCAATTTTGTATCAGTTAGCTAAATTTTCCTAATTTGTGCCGGTGGTATTTTAAAATAATACAACTCTGCTTTTCTTGTATCATGGCCAGAACAGTATGTAAATTTATCGCTATAATACTTTGGACTCCCCACCAGTAGTGTAGAACAGTGTTCCCACTGTGTGTAGTTCAATACTGGCCTGTATCTAGTAGCACAGTGTAGGTAGTAATGTCCCCAATTGTTATAGCAGAACATTTCCCCATAATTCATTGTATAATCATATACATCATCACTTTCAAAAGCGGAATAGTCCTTCAATTCAGTTAGCATGGAATCAACTGTTTGGACATCCCAATCATCAGAGACAACATCAGGTGTAATTACATCAGTCATTGAAATTTTGAACACGTATGGTATTTGAATAATTTCTGTAGGCCCGTATACATCGAATGGAACTTTGTCCCACACAATCCCATCAGTAATCGGTATTGCTGTAATATTTACAGGGGACAAATCTCTTCGGACCTTATGCGAAGAATGATGTGGTGTAAAAACTTCATCAACAGGCTCCACAAAGGAGCGATCAGTAATATAGTGACCATTTAAAAGCAAAAAGAAAACAGTCACAAAACCAATCCATAAAAATAATGCAAAAAATGTCAAATAGAACCACAAGTAGTTCCATGGGTATTTCAAATAGTTCTTTTTAAGCAATCGATACAGCTTACTACTTTTTGAAACATTGTCAATCACAGTAGTGGAGGAATCGGAAGAAAAATCATCAATGTCAATGAAATAGCCAGAAACAGTCTCTGCAAACACAGGAGCCGGTGTACTCTGGTCCACTTCACGTGGAGGCTCATGGTAGACAACGTCATTAGTCGGTGATGTGTTTGTGTAAAATACAGCAAAATCTTGAGGCGGGGTGGTCACTGAAGATGTGACTGGAACCAACAAGAGTTCATTTTCCGCCCTCCCCATGGTCGAGGAGGTGTCTGGAACAGCAGTTGACATTGTTGCATAGTCTGTAGTAGTGATGTTCATCCTACTATGTAGATGGATGTCCTGTTGGGTAGTGAGAGGGGATCGGGAACCACCCAAGGGACCTCCTGGTCTACTGTGAAGGATCGGCCACATGGTGTAGTTTGATGTCATCAATGGAGATGAATCTGTTCGTCTTAGAACCAGACAGTGGTGGTAAGATGACAGTTCTGGTGCCTTGTATTCCCAAGAATAGTACAGGTGCTCTGTATGATGGACCGAACTCCTTCTTCACAGCGATCTTCTCACGAACCATATCCCCAACTTTAGGAATCCAGCCAGTTGAAGTTTTCGCCAAATCCCTTATTCCTAAGGTGGCAGCACTTGCAGATGATTTATCATCACGGAATTGTTGAAGCTCCTGTAAAACAGTGAGACGTTCTTTTATGTCAAATGGTGTTTCTGCTGCCACCATACCAGGGGCATCAAGATCTGGGACATACATAGGTATCCCAAAGAGAAACTCATATGGAGAGCGTCCCACCAAGGACCGTTTTGGCAGATTATTCAGTGCTCTCTGGACCCCATATAAGTGGTGTAACCAACTGCGGCCTGAACCTAATACTCGAGCTGTTAAGGACTGCTTTAGATCACGATTCCGCCTCTCCACGACCGAATTTCCTTCGGGATGGTATGGTGGGGAGTAATGGAGTTCAACACCCATCGTCCCCATGGTGTCCCTGAATGCCTTAGAGGCAAATGCAGGGCCCTGGTCCGAATGGAATGCTGCAACCGCATATGTACCGATAAAGATCAGCAAATCTTTTATAACAGTCCGGGCGTCAGCCGACCGCTGTGGCCATACCCACAGGAATCTAGAACAAGAATCTACACCGACTAAAATATATTTGTATGCACCATCAGGCTGTAAGGGACCCCAATGGTCAAGGTACACACACTGTAGTGGCCTGTTGGTCACTAAGAGGGATGTCTGCGGTGGGCGTTTGATATTAGAGCCCTCAATCTGCTGGCAAATGTCACAGCAAAGGACATACTGCTTTGTTCGTCTGCATAGACCAGGCCACCAGAAGCGTTGCTGTAGGAGTGTTATCGTGGCCTGTATACCAGCATGTGCAGAAGCAACACCCTCATGCGCTGCTTTAATTAGATCTAACCTCTGGTCTTCATTGGGGATCACTCGATCTCCAACCCCATGAATCGTTGTGTAAGCAACATTCTGTGCACTGATATGGTAAGTATAGTTTGTAGGGTATCCTTTTGGAAGGGGCTTGCCTGCAGCCAAAGCTTTAACGGCAATCAATATTTCATTATCCATTCTCGTTTGTGAATGAGTCACTGCAGCCACAGAAGCCGTAGCTACTGCTGTTTTGGCCGCTTCATCAGCCAATGTATCACCGGTAACGTGTACTCCTATACGTTGGTGTCCCAATGTATGGACTACATGGACACACGGTAGCTTATCCTCAAGATCAGCCACCCTCCCCCACAATATCTTGTGTTTAATGGTGTTCCCTTTAGAATCTCTAAACCCGTTCAGTTTCCAATGATTGAGATATTCATTGTATGACTGGACGCAGTAATATGAGTCACAGACTATCAAAGTCTGGCATCCTGTCTCAGTATGTTCGAGCGCTAGAATAAGAGCTTTAAGCTCAGCCAACTGGGCTGTGCAGTCCTCTAAGGTCTGCGTGTAGGTGTTGTGAGGGTGGAAAACTCCATCTTCCATCACTCCGCTCATGGCTGCGCAAGCTGCCGAGTATTGATGTTTAGTACCTACAGCCGGTTGTGCTGAACGTCAGTGTATATGACAGTATGGTAGCTGTCTAGTGGCAAGATAGTTAGAGGAGCGGGGTACTCTTGTTCATATTGGAGAAATTCTTGTGTCTGAAGTTTTGGATCGAATATATAATCGACATCAGTGGCGGTCAGAGACGTTGCCCATTGAATCCAACGTGGATGTAATGCTTTAGCGTTAGGAACGCTTGCTTTGGTGACAGCCTCTAAGGCCGGCACCGGGAGACAACAATAATACGTTTCCCCTGGGCAAGTGGCCTCTCTTTTAGGATGGCCATTTGAACTGCTTGAGTATAAATGTGATTTATATGCTATTGGTACCGTGTCATCCTCATTAAAGGTGACATAAGTAAATCCAATGGCACCAGCAATTATTCTGATGACCAAGTTTATTTTATTGTCACGTGTGTGTAAGTGTTTAGCTTCTAGCATGTCCTGTTGCATTTCCCTAAGGATGTGTGTGTGTTCAATTGTCCAGTGTCTGCTAGAAAAATTGGGCTGAACTAAGTCATAAAGTGGCTTGATGCGTTGTGCATAATCTGGAATGTACGTTCTGCCAGAATTGAAGAAACCCAGTAATGACTGTAATTTCTTAAGTGTGTTTGGAGGGTGTAATTGAGCACATTTCTCTAGAAAGTGCGGGGGCCAGGCTCTTCCCCTCGTTTGATAGCTCATATCCCAGGAATAATACGCTAAGAAAGGCTATCTTGCTTTTCTTAAAATTGAATTTGAAACCGAGGTCTGCAAATCCCAAAATGATCCGATCAACCCTTGCAAGATGAATGTCGAGGACGTCGTCTGTGAGATATATGTCATCCACATAGGACAACGCCTCGGAATCAATATCATGTAATATTGAACTTATACGGGCTGAAAATAGTCCTGGGCTATTTTTATAGCCTTGAGCTAAACGACAAAAGCGTTTCTGAGAGCCAAATGAGAATGCACTCAGGTCCCGACTTTCATGTGCTAAATTCTGGCAGAAGAAACTGTTAGATATGTCTAATGTTGATTTATATTTTTTACGCACTATATTGTTTATCAGTGCTGTGCTGTGTGAATTTTGTATAGCATACGTGCGTGTATGACTATTTAAGTGTCTATAATCAATGACTATTCTATATGAATGGTCTAGCTTTGCAACGGGGAATAACGGATTATTCATTGCGGATGTACAGGGCTCAATTACTCCCTGGTACTCAAGTTGGGTGAGGATCTCCTTCACCGGAGCTTTGGCTGCATGTTTGACAGGATATTGTGGCTGCGGTTGGGGTGTAGACCTAACGGGAATAATATGACAAGGAGACTCCTTGTCCCAACCTACATGATTGCGATATAGCGCAGGTGCCTGCGCTAAAGCCCATTCAGCAGCATATGCTTCTTTTGCTGCTTCTGGAACAAGATCGGAGAAAGAAGGCAAAATGACACCTTCCCCATGCGGGAGCTTGCGGACTTGTTCAGGTGGCCAGTCTCTTTCGGCCAATAGGATATCACGAGTAAGTTCATCCCAAAATATCACACTAATAGTGCGCTCCACGTCTCCCTCTATCTGAATTTTTAAATCATTAACCCTATCGGGGGGAAGAACGCGGCCATCCGCCATTTCAACCGCGATGTAATCGCTAGTTGCTGTCGCATCCAGATGATCTTTCAGACTCTGGCGACATATCGTGACTTCTGCTGCGCTGTCTAACAGAGTCACTGCCCACGTCTTGTTCCTCAACAGTGTTCTCAATTTTACTGGCATTTTTAACTGTCAGTGCTGCCACCTTCTTCTTTTTAAACTGTGGCTTTTGCTGAGGGGTCTTTTCTTCTTCTTTAATGGTAGACTGTTTTGAGTCTTTCTTCTCTTTCACGTATTCCGGACGTCAATCTTGACGGCCCCCTCTCTCGCTACGTCTATCCAGTCCGTCCTGAAAGGAACGAGAGGGACGTGAATCAGTATACCTGTCTGGAGTTTTAATGTTCTCCCTAATTCTGAGATTATATCTCCTTTCGGAGTTCTCCGGGTGTGGAGAATCAGCTCTCTTATTTCTTCTTTCTTTGAAATCCTTTTGTTTGTCCCAGCGCTTCTTAGAGCCCTCTTGTGCCTGCTTTGTACCCACCTTGTGGGCGGTACCTTGTAACTCCAATTTCTTAAGTTTGGCTCCCAAACTATCTCGTCCTATACTAGTATAGGTATCGGATTTTTTTTTCGATAGCTGTCTCTCTTGTTCCTCGTGTGGAGTTTCCCGGAGACGCAGGCGAATTGCCAGTGCTACCGCTTCCCCTTTAATATTACTGAGGATACGGCGTCAAAGTTACGCATTATTTTCATCCCCAAATCCAGGGCTGGTGCAGCCCCATGCTCATTCTGTATTTGTTTTAACACTTCCGGTAAATTGGCAAGTGTCGGGGTACCATGTGTGGTAGTATATATGGCAGCGAAGACTGTACCCCATGTGGCACAGTCATCCACAGAGGGAACCATCCCAAAAGGCAAGCACATAGTGAGCAATCTATATTTTCCCTGTGGTCCCGTATGGGGAAACACAGCTCCCAGCTGATTCGTTTTCTGGGCAATCCAGAACGGTATTTTTTCCCGTTCCGTGGGCACTTTACCCATAATAGTATGGACTGTTTGTGGATTAATCCCAGTAGCCAATTGATAACCACCAGCTACTGGCGGTGCTGGATGCGCTGTTGTTGTGTTCAATGTTCGCATTACGAACTGGACTAATCGTCTATATAATGTCACTAATTTATTATATAAAACTCGTAAATCTGCTATTGGCATATTCTGTATGCCTGGGTGAGGTGTCTATGTGGCAAACATAGGCCATGTAGGTCCATCATTACTTAAGGGACCTAACCTCACCCTTCGTAGTACATGTGGAAGGGCGCCTTCAAACCAGTTCTGATGCTCCTGGTATGTGAACGATATTTCATGATACTGGTATGCTTGGTACCGTAAAGGTACGTTTGCAATTTCATATGTGTGGAATGTGTGCGTTCTTTGGTCAACCTCAGGAAAGGTGACCCAACAGTAAAATGTTTCTGTTTGGTATGCTTCAGTAGCTTCTACTATCAGAGTAGCATCCCTGCCCTCATCTGTAAAGCCATGCGTTAATAAATGTTGTGTTAGTGCGTGTCTAGCATTTTCAGGAATGTCAATGGCGTTAGCCACATTTGTTTAGGAAAAACGGAACACCAAAAATGGGTAGTAAAGTCCTTTTATGAGTTCGAGCTCCAACAACCTACAGCTTCATCAGGTGTTACCTTTTCAGCTGAGGAGGATTCTCCCAAAGACCACGGACGTCTCCCTATAATGGTACTTAGGGTACCTGTTGTCTGTGAGACAGTGATAGTTGGGTATCCGTAAATTTGTGCCTAAACACCATCGTTGGTGGCGCCATGTCGTAGTTTGGACTCTTGCTCTGAGCAAGACTGGTGGTTTAAGGATGACAGTACTTTTGTTTGTAGGCGACTACGCCTTTCCTACAAGTCGCAACTGTTGTCCCAACCTTACCGGCTCAATAGCATGGACTCGAGAATAAGACATCTCAAGGAGTGTCGTGGTTAAGCGGAAATTACCCCTTTCTCACAGATATATCATGTCTCATACAAACACATGCAATGACAAAGATGCAGTAGAGTTTCAATAGTTTTTATTTAACATAACTGCAACTTGTGATAAGTTGCATGGGCTGCAATGATTAGGATAATGAATAATGCAAGAAACAGAATTGTGAAGATGAGAGTCATTTTTACAAAGACCCCCACCATCTTGCAATGCGTAGAAAAGACATACGAGGATGTAATATGCCCTAATACCCTAATGTGAAAGGCCTAACCTCCTACCTAAAGGAGAGCTGGGTTTGTTAACCCTAATCTGCCAATGCCATGTCCATGGGAGGAGCCCCCAACCCTTGTTACCTTGGAATGAGGTCTCTATCTCAGACTCCGCAGGGACACGAAAACTGGGTCAGTGTCAAGACGACTGCAGGATCGGTATCAGCGATGGTGGCGATGCCCTCTGGTCGGAATCCCTCTGATTATCTGTCTAAAGTGTGATGTATTTATAGTGATCTACAAGGACCCCTGACGTAGGTGTGTTCCTAAACAATAAATAACAGACATGCTTGGGACGGCAATTAATATAAACAATCCCTCGAAAGTATAGAGAGGGAAAATCCCTAAGTGTGAACACATACTGTTTGTTTTTCTTTGGTGCTTGATCTTGACGCCTTGGCGCGGTGACACTGATAATGTTACCCATAACAAGTGGCCTAACTATAAACAAGGCAGCCATCTTAGAAGAAATAAATAATTAAATGGTGTAGGAAGTTGGCTCTGTATGTACTATTTCAAAGTAAGAAATAGCATGCACAGAGTTCAAGGGTTCCCCTTAGAGGTAAGATAGTGGCAAAAAGAGATAATTCTAATGCTCTATTTTGTGGTAGTGTGGTGGAGCAGTCGGCTTATCAGAGGGTAGTGTTAAGCATTTGTTGTACACACACAGGCAATAAATGAGGAACACACACTCAAAGACAATTCCAGGCCAATAGGTTTTTGTATAGAAAAATATATTTTCTTGGTTTATTTTAAGAACCACAGGTTCAAGATTTACAAGTAATACTTCAAATGAAAGGTATTTCACTTAGGTAACTTAGGAACTTTGAATCAGCAGAATAGCATGTACAGTTTTCACAAAAATGGCAATAAGCTATTTTAAAACTAGACAGTGCAATTTTCAACAGTTCCTGGGGGAGGTAAGTGTTTGTTAGTTTTGCAGGTAAGTAAACCACCTACAGGGTTCAAAGTTGGGTCCAAGGTAGCCCACCGTTGGGGGTTCAGGGCAACCCCAAAGTTACCACACCAGCAGCTCAGGGCCGGTCAGGTGCAGAAGTCAAAGTGGTGCCCAAGACACAAAGGCTTCAATGGAGAAGGGGGTGCCCCGGTTCCAGTCTGCCAGCAGGTAGGTACCTGCGACATCGGAGGGCAGACCAGGGGGGTTTTGTAGGGCACCGGGGGGGGGACACAAGTCAGCACAAAAAGTACACCCTCAGCAGCATGGGGGCGGCCAGGTGTAGAGTGCAAACAGGCGTCAGGTTTGCAATGGAGTTCAATGGGAGACCCAGGGGTCTCTTCAGCGAAGCAGGCAGGCAAAGGGGGGGCTCCTCGGGGTAGCCACCACCTGGGCAAGGGAGAGGGCCACCTGGGGGTCGCTTCTGCACTGGAGGTCGGATCCTTCAGGTCCTGGGGGCTGCGGGTGCAGTGTTGGTACCAGGCGTCGGGTCCCTTGTTACAGGCAGTCGCGGTCAGGGGGAGCCTCTGGATTTCCTCTGCAGGCGTCGCTTTGGGGGCTCAGGGGGATCGTCTCTGGCTACTCACGGGCTCGCAGTCGCCGGGGGCATCGGGTGCAGAGTGGAAAGTCTCACGCTTCCGGCGGGAAACGTGAAGTCCTTAGAGTTGTTTCTTTGTTGCAAGAAAGTTGCAGATTGTTGAACAGGGCCACTGTTCACGGGAGTTTCTTGGTCCTTGGTTGCAGGGCAGTCTTCTGAGGCTTCAGAGGTCGCTGGTCCCTGTTGGATGCGTCGCTGTTGCAGTTTTCTTCGAAGTTGGGAGACAGGCCGGTAGGGCTGGGGCCAAAGCAGTTGTCGTCTCCGTCGTCACTGCAGGGCTTCAGGTCAGCAGTCCTTTTTCTGATTAAGGTTGCAGGAATCTAGTTTCCTAGGTTCAGGGGGCCCCAAAATACTGAATTTGGGGTGTGTTTAGGTCTGGGAGGGCAGTAGCCGATGGCTACTGTCCTTGAGGGTGGCTACACCCTCTTTGTGCCTCCTCCCTGTGGGGAGGGGGGCACATCCCTAATCCTATTGGGGGAATCCTCCATCCACAAGATGGAGGATTTCTAAAATTAAGGGACATCTCAGCTCAGGACACCTTAGGGACTGTCCTGACTGGTGGGTGACTCCTCCTTGTTTTCCTAAATATCTCCTCCAGCCTTGCATCCAAAAGTGGGGCAGTGGCCGGAGGGGCGGGCATCTCCACTAGCTGGGATGCCCTGTGGCGCTGTAACAAAGGGGGTGAGCCTTTGAGGCTCACCGCAAGGTGTTACAGTTCCTGCAGGGGGAGGTGAGAAGCACCTCCACCCAGTACAGGCTTTGTTCCTGGCCACAGAGTGACAAAGGCACTCTCCCCATGTGGCCAGCAACATGTCTGGTGTGTGGCAGGCCGGCAAAAACTAGTCAGCCTACACTGGAAGTCGGGTATGCTTTCAGGGGGCATCTCTAAGATATCCTCTGGGTGTATTTTACAATAAATTGCACACTGGCATCAGTGTGTATTGATTCTGCTGAGACGTTTGATACCAAACTTCCCAGTTTTCAGTGTAGCCATTATGGTGCTGTGGAGTTTGTGTCTGACAGACTCCCAGACCATATACTCTTATGGCTACCCTGCACTTACAATGTCTAAGGTTTTGCTTAGACACTGTAGGGACATAGTGCTCATGCACTTATGCCCTCACCTGTGGTATAGTGCACCCTGCCTTAGGGCTGTAAGGCCTGCTAGAGGGGTGACTTACCTATGCCACAGGCAGTGTGAGGTTGGCATGGAACTCTGAGGGGAGTGCCATGTCGACTTAGTCATTTTCTCCCCATCAGCACACACAAGCTGTGAAGCAGTGTGCATGTGCTGAGTGAGAGGTCCCTAGGGTGGCATAAGACATGCTGCAGCCCTTAGAAACCTTCCCTGGCATCAGGGCCCTTGGTACCAGGGGTATCAGTTATAAGGGACTTACCTGAATGCCAGGGTTGTGCCAATTGTGGAGACAAAGGTACAGTTTAGGGAAAGAACACTAGTGCTGGGGCCTGGTTAGCAGGGTCCCAGCACACTTTCAAATCATAACTTAGCATCAGCATCAGCAAAGGCAAAAAGTCAGGGGGTAACCATGCCAAGGAGGCATTTCCTTACAGGTGTGTTTCCCTTATCGAATTGTGCTTTCCCTGTCGCCTTGTGTGATTGCTGATTGTGTGGGCTGGGTGAGTCTCTCTACTGGGCATGCTGTGGTGATGGGTGTCCATATAGGTCTGTGATGGGAGTCCATGCACTGGTGTTGCATGCAGGGCTTGGTATTGTGATGGGTGGGTTTTGATAGTGGGGTATATGTGAGGTGGTGGAGTGATGGGGGTTTGGGTAGGGGTTGGAGTTTGTGATGGCATGCAGGTAGGGTGGGGGATATAGTAGTAAAGATTTGACTTACCAGAGTCCAGTCCACCTGCTACTCCTGCGAGGCCCTCAGGATGCATTATTGCCAAGACTTGCATGTGGTGTGAGTGATATGTGTGAGGTGATGTGTGGGGTGATGTTTTATGTAATGTGCGTGGATGGTGTATGAGTGATGGTGTTCTGTGCCTCTGAGTGTATGTGTGCTCTTGGTTGTCTCTCTGTGCTTGTTCAATTTTTTTGGTTGTAAGGAGTTGTGGGTAACGTGGGTGTGTGTTTTATAGTGTTGTGAGCGTGTGGGTGTGGTGTATGTATGTGTGTCAGGTGTGTGCAGTTTGAATTATCTAATGTGGTGTAGTATTGAAAGTGTGTGTGAATTTTGAACGCAGCGGTGTTTACTGCCAATGGTTTACCGCGGTTGAAAGACTGCCATGTTGATTCGTGGGTCGTGATACTGTGGGCGTATTCCTGTTGGTGTAACGGTGTGGGTTTTGGTACCACCAGTTTATCACTGACCTTTGGTGTGGCGGACTTGTGTATGTGTCTGTATAGTGGAGGTATTCTCTGAGTGGGTCATAATACCGTGGTGGATTACCGCCGTGGTCACGGTATGTTGGCGCCCGTCAGGTGCCATTTACCGCCAAGGTTGTAATGAGGGCCTAAGCCTTGTATTTCCAGCATCATTCCTTTTATCGTACATCTCTGAGTCAGGGATGTCACTCTGGGCTACTGCATGCCTGTAAAGTATTTGGTGGGAAGCACTCACAGTGCCCCAAGGAATTCATTTCTAAAGTAACCTCGGCCTCTAAGATCTGGCAAGTGTACAGCTGAAATCTCCCCTCACCACAGTCCCCATTGCTGGACCCTTTCTCTTGGCAGCAGGAACACCTGCAGTACTGGGACGGGAGGGATGTGTGGCCTCGCATTTAAAATGTGGTATTTGTATGCCTGATGTCCTTTTTCGTAAGCAATAATATAACAGGTAGACTTGAATGGGAGGGTGGCTTTATCTGTCCTGATGTACTAGACAGTCGCTATTCGTTAACCAGGTCATGTAAAACTTTTCTACATTTACTTTCAGAGAATCACTTGAACTGAAAGTAACACGTCCCTGTCTGAGTCAACCATAGGCGCCTTTTTTAAGGAGTTGGAGTGTCTGTGGGAGTGCAGGGTGAGTGGAGTCTGAGTGAATGTGGAGTGAACATTGTGTGTTAGTCCATGATTTCAGTGTGTAAAGACTGTGCAGGGTGAGTTAAGTGTCTGTGGCCATTTGAGTGTCAAGTGAGTTGAGTGCCTGCGAGTGTAAGGGGAAGGTTCTATAGGAGTGTAAATTTAGTTGAGCCTGTGTTAGTGCAGGGGGGAATGTGTGTGAATGCTGGAGGAGGAGACTGTGTGAATGCAGGGAGAGGGGAGTGCCAGTTCATAATCTGTATGAGTGCTGGGTAAGAGATCTGTCTCTATGAGTATAATGCACTTTGAGAGCTACGCCTGTGTGAGTTCAAGGTGCAAGATATTAAAGCCAGATCTATTTGCCTTGCCAATATGACCAAAACCCACTCCATGCCTCTTGATATACAGCAAAGAACCTAATCAATGGTCAGGAAAATCAAATGTGTAAAAGCATCCTACTAGGTCTACTCCAAAAGGCTTTCTCATTTTTAGGTCTCACCAACCAGGTAGCTTTTACCTGTCTGTAGGTAAAAGCCTCTTGATGGACATACCAGAAACGTACAGTGGGATAGACTCCCTCCACAGCTTACCACTGGATGGTATTACTGTCACTCTCATTTGTTTGCTTCTTATTAAATGGCTTACCTTCTTCTTCTTGTGTTTGTCCCTCCCTTGGAGCATATACTCTTTACTATATTTTTAATTGTCTTTGTTTTTTTATGCCCTCCAAGAGCATGCATGTGTTTTCCAGCTCTACCTCGTGTACTTCTGTGCTGGCAAAATGCTCCCCGCTCACTCTGTGCTGCTCTCTCCCTTGTCTTCTGGTTTTCACCTTCTTTATCCCTTCTACTCATCAACCTGGTTATATTTTTATTTAATTCTCCACCCACTCCCTATTGCTTCTCCCCACCTGTATTTCTTTTGCTGGGCCATTCCTCACAGTCCTTGAAATAAATAAATATATAAATATATATATATATATATATATATATATATATATATATATATATATATATATATTCACCAAAACAAGAAAGAAAAAAGTAAAAATCACACGCTCAGGATTCAGGGCAAGTGAAAACCATGTTTAATCAAAGCACAACGCGTTTCGGCTGACACAGCAGCCTTGGTCACGTGATATTCACCACCAATCAACCATTGCTAAATACCATTAATTCATAGACATAAAAATAAGACAAACAACAGATACAAGGTACAAGATAAGAACCCAAAAGTACAACCTTATATAGCATTACATTATATCTGGATTTTAATAACTGGTGGAATCTATACCAGTACACACAATTGTCAAATATATAAATACATAAATACATATACGTGACCAAGGCTGCTGTGTCAGCCGAAACGCGTTGTGCTTTGATTAAACATGGTTTTCACTTGCCCTGAATCCTGAGCGTGCGATTTTTACTTTTTTCTTTCTTGTTTTGGTGAATTAATATTACCGGCTTGCTCGTGCCGGTTTTCGCACCACCCCTCTTGAGCCACATGAGTTTACCTCGAGTATTTGGAGTTTGTTTATTACGTTGAACTCCGTGGCCGGCAGCCAGAAAATACATGCTGCATTCATATTGATTTTTTCGTTTGAAGTGCCAGTACTGTTTCCGACTCCGGTGCTTGGTAAAAAGACTCAGCATTTCTTTCCGCGTCTGTTTGAATGATTTTACTGCTTACTTTGTGGCTGGGCGGCGACCTGTGGTGACTCGCTGATTGCTGGGAGAATACCGTATTCTGTTGCTTCAGTTTCTTCGGTCCGCTGCTTAGGTGGTAGCGTCTTCAACGTTGAGCTCCAGGATAATTTATTGCCGTAGTTGACACGGCGCCATTTCAACTGGGTTTCCCCATCATTAATTTTCTCTGCAGCTACACTCTAACAACGGCTGCACATGGAGGAATGCAAAACGGAATATAATATAAAAGACCTGTTTCTTTTTTTCATCTTTGGAGCCTCACTTTTGGTTTGACCGCTTACATCGATAAATGCAGACTGTTGAACAGATGTGACCTCATTTTTCAATTGATATCGGATGGACTTGGAAGGACTGAGAGATATACATTTTCGAGGTATGTGACTCTCCTCGCTTTTTTCTTATTATTTTGAAATCAACAATGGTGTTTTTTCCTCTCTCTTTCGTATATTTTGTATTATAGCCTTGCCACAGTTTATATTGGGCCTTCAATGCAGCTATTTTAGTATTATTTTCTGGCTTATCCAGGCAAGGGGAACTAGGAATTTTCCTAGGGGATTCACGGCTTTTGTTTTCCATTTTTTTATCTTACCCATTGCAGTTATTTTGCGCAATGGATGATGACATAGAGAACGAGAGGCGGTTGGCAGCACAGACATTATTTTCTAAAGACATAATTAGGAATAGTCCAATTATGCATTATCAGGAAAGTAACAATGATTTGAATGCTACACTAAAGAAATTGGAGAAATTGAGTAAAGCTGAAATATCTAAATGGTGGGAGGCTACATCTTTGCAAAATTACGTGGATCAACAGATGATTCCAAGAGGCCTACGTATTTTTATCACACCATCATATGAGATACCCAATCCAGAGATGTTAAAGGAATGGGCAGAAAACTCAGCTTTGAGCTCCAGACACATGCTTCAGATACTCATAAAATATGCATGGCAGGACCGGAAAACCCTATTAGGTGATATTAAGAAATTAAAAGATGATTTGGACTCACGTTCTGAAAAGGAAGTGATACTAAAATTTATGGAGACTATGACTATTAGATTAAAGAAATATGAGGAGGAAATTAAAATCAAGAAACAACAAAAACTACACAGAGACATAGGGGACTATGAAAGCGGAAGAATTCTGACTTTTAATAGGAAGTACGATCATCTATACAAATCATCCCTTGCGTGTCTCCCTATCGAGAAGAGGCAATCTTCCCTGGAAACTGATGTGGAAAGTGCAAGAGAATCTGATACCCCCAGTTCCACTGAGAGTGAGAAATCTATGGAAGAAGTCACCAACAAACCAGCAACTTTTTTAGACGAGTATCACCTGCTGCGACGCGGCAGGCAAGTATCCAAGAACCAGCATGGACAGAGCTCCGATTACAAAGGCAGGACATCAGGCCGAAGAGGAAGACGAGGCGGAATCAGAAGAGGCGAGAGAGAGTCAGAAACCACAATAAGAACAAATTTCGATATGGGGCAAGTGGGAAAAATAACAAGAAGCTCCAACATACTAGCATAATGGATGAAAACATGGTGAATAAAACTATTGTGAATTTATCTAACTTTGTGTTATCTGATAGTGATAAATCTACACTATGTTTAGGCCTCTCTTTCTGCCCTATAGAACGTTTTAACTATGCTGAGACAAGGATTGACTTTTTTTAATTTATTAGAAAACTGAAATTGAGAAAATGGTTTAAACAAAAAAACTCCCCCGATGTGAGGGTTGGAGGCCCCCAGAGGGATGTTTCCCATGATGTTCTTAATATCAGTGATGTGGACTCTCTGATTGCATTGTATGAACTGGAGAACAATGTTGTAGATTCTATCACAACTAGGAATGTTTATCAAATCCTTGATAATTTAAATATTACGTATGATGTGTCTGTCCCCACTGGATTTAAGCCAAAATCTACATTCTTTCCTATCATGAATCATGATAATATCGATACATTTTATGATGTGGTGGTAAAAGATTTGATCCAATTTCGACATAGAACATGGTTTAAATCCAAATGCAATTACAATTTAACACAATCTCAAAAAGATTTTATTACAACTTTGGCAAGCGATACAGACACTATTGTCTGCCCTGCAGATAAGGGCGGCAATATAGTACTTATGGATAAACAAAAATACATTAAGGAAGTTATGTGCCAACTTAATAACACACATTTCTATAAGGTTTCCACTAAAGAAAGTTATACCAACAGTATTGTGGGGATTTGGCAGTTACTTATGGAATGGAAAGATAAAGGCTTACTACTGTGGGAAGAGTATTGTTTTATTAAGAGAGATTTTCCCAAACTACCAGTGTTGTACATTCTTCCCAAGATTCATAAAGATAGAACTAATCCACCAGGAAGACCTATAGTATCCTCATGTGGTAGTGCATTAGAAAATGTCTCCAAATATGTCGATCATTTTCTGAGGGAATTTGTTGTCAATCTTCCATCCTATGTCCGTGATACTAAGGATTTTTTAGGTAAACTTGAAGGAATTGTTTGGGAAGATGATTTCCTGTTACTAACTTTAGATGTCAATTCCCTGTATACCATTATCGACCATGATATGGGCATTGCAGCTTGCAGACATTTTCTAGATGCTAGATCACTTAAATACCTGGCACACACTGAAATGGTAGTAGATATGATAAGATACTGTCTGATGAATAATTTCTTTCTGTTCAATGGGGTCCTTTATCAGCAGATCCTAGGAACTGCGATGGGCACTTGTTTTGCTCCAAGTTTTGCCTGCCTCTTCTTAGGCTGGTGGGAAGAGAATATTTTCAAAGATGAAGATAAATATCCAGAAACTAGTCAGGCAATCTTATGGCTAAGATATATTGATGATCTTTTCATTATTTGGAAAGGATCTGAGGAAGAAGCTTCCCATTTTGTTGGTAAACAATAATGATTTGAATATAGGACTGACGCACAAAATGAGTAGGCTTTCTATTGAATTTTTGGACACACTGATAAAGATTGATCGAAACAAGGTCAATACTGAACTCTTTCGTAAGTGCACAGCAGGTAACAGCTTATTACATGCTTCAAGTGGACACCCAGAAAATTTAAAGTGGAGTATCCCCTATGGAGAGCTGCTAAGAGCTAAAAGGGTTAGCAGCACTGATGAAATTTTTGCAATTGAGCAAAAAGAGATGATTATGAGATTTAAACAGCGGGGATACCCTGATTGGGTTATCAAAAAAGCAATTGATAAAATCAAGGGAACAAAAAGAACTGATATTTTATTTGACAATATTCCCAAACAGAAGTTGGATGATAATGATGATACTAGACTGATTATGACTTTTAGCGATGATACAAAACAAATTAAGAATATCATTACAAAAAATTGAAAGATACTGAAAAGTGACCCCGTTATTGGGGATTCGATACTAAATAGACCTCAGATTACGTACAGAAGAGGACGCAGCTTACAGGATATGTTAAGATCTAATGATATCACTACTACATCTCAACTTAGAGACCATGGCCTTCAAGGTTTCTTTCCTTGTGGGCATTGCAAAGCATGCCGTAATAGTGTTATGCGCAAACAGTTTGCACTATGTAAACCTGGTAAAAACAGGCTAATTAATCAGTTTATAACATGCAGTACCCCTTTTGTGATCTATATATTGGAATGCCCCTGTAAAAGGTGGTACGTTGGGAGTACCAAAAAAAGGCGGTCATTTCAACCCTGGCGGTCCGGGACCGCCAGGGTTGGGGACCGCGGGAGCACCGCCAACAGGCTGGCGGTGCTCCCATGGGCATTCTGACCGCGGCGGTACAGCCGCGGTCAGTGACGGAAAACCGGCGGTGTACCGCCGGTTTTCCGCTGCCCTGGGGAATCCTCCATGGCGGCGCAGCTTGCTGCGCTGCCATGGGGATTCCGACCCCCATACCGCCATCCTGTTCCTGGCGGTTTCGGCCGCCAGGAACAGGATGGTGGTATGGGGTGTCGTGGGGCCCCCTAACAGGGCCCCACAAAGATTTTCAGTGTCTGCCAGGCAGACACTGAAAATCGCGACGGGTGCAACTGCACCCGTCGCACCCCTTCCACTCCGCCGGCTCTATTCGGAGCCGGCATCCTCATGGAAGGGTGTTTCCCGCTGGGCTGGCGGGCGGCCTTCTTGCGGTCGCCCGCCAGCCCAGCAAGAAACCCAGAATAACCGCGGCGGTCTTCTGACCGCGCAGCGGTATTCTGGCGGCTCCCGCCGGCCCTGCGGTTACCGCGGCCGGCGGGAGTCAGAATGACCCCCATAGTGTCAAAAAACGGATCTTGGAACACATGCGTGCCATAACTTCAGCTGATGATCACTACCCAGTAGCAAGGCACTTTAGAGAGAAACATAGTTCTGATTGGACCAAGTTGTCCTATTTTGGTATTGAACATGTCCCTTCATCCCATAGAGGGGGCAATAGGGAATGAATACTGAGGAAGAAAGAGTCAAAATATATATTAGATCTAGAGACCAAGACACCTAAAGGATTGAATACTGGGGAAGAACTGAATACCCATTTGTATGATGATTAAAATACAACCAGAATGGGGTATAATTCGGGTAGTGATGACTATTATTTTATTTATGAAAAGATGAATGTACTATTAGAATGTATTAACTTTTTCTGAATATCAAATAAGAGATGTTTTATCTGCTTTTCTTTTTCTTTCTTTAGAATTAATATAGCGTTTATGATATGGTTTCAGTAGTTGATTAGATTGGGGTAGCTATGGTCATTTATTTATTACGTGTATATGTCTTTTTCAGATTTATTGGGTCGGCTGAAATTAATGCTGATGTCTACTTGCCACCGCTCTCGTCGTATTGCACGTTATTGGGTGTTGGCAGTGCAGGTTACAAGATAAGAATATGCCATAAGGATTTCTGTTATACTATTGGTCTGGTGTATTAATATTAATCATGTAAGAAGCGATATAGGGGTATTATTATCGTAGTCATTGTGGTTTAGGAATATTTTTTTTAATTATCCTTTGCATTGTGTAATTATAGTTCACCGTTGGGCCTTTAAGTGATAATATTTTAGGATAATACATTAGCCCGGTGTTCTATTTTGGTATTAATTAATTTTACCTTCCGCCTCTATATGACATTTTATCCCTTTACATATTTACTTTATATGGTCACATGGTTGCATAATTATATATCTGTATATTTATATATTTATATGTATGTATTTATTTATATATTTGACAAATACAGCAAGCATTTGAAGTCAATAACTGAAGGGAGGGGTCGATTGCTAGAATCTTCCTCTTAAGTTAATTTAAGGTATATAAAGCAGAGAAAACTATGCACCGACACAGAGGAGCTAGTTTGGGGAGTGGACGCACTGCCCAGACAGATCCCACTGGGAAAGTTCTCCTGTCCCAGCCGTTCAGGTTTCCCCAGCTTGATGTTGGCAAGGATGCTGATGAACTCGACCCTCATGGAGATGTATTTTTATTCTTAATTATCCGGCTTGGCTCTATATATATATCTATATATTCACTGCATATATTCATTATTGATGTATTGCACTTTTTCTGTCTGTCATTGTTTAACTGATGTGAGTATTTTGGCGTTTACACATGTTTTACTGCATTCAAGTTAAATGCTCATGTTCATATTTTCATGTGCTTTTATTTTATATCTGGGAAGTGCCTAATAAATTAATTACTCAATCTAAGAGTGCTGCATTCTTTGCCATCATTGTCCTCTAAGTTTGAAGCAAAGAAGAACACCGCAACACAGCCTGGAACTATAAGTGAACACTACAACTGGGCAGGTAGATACTTTAAATGTGATTGTCAACTGTCAAGTTTTGTTGTAGCTGAGGAAACCATTTCCCTTGTACTAACTTCTAAATTACATCTAAATGTGCCCATTCGATCCAGAATTTGCTAATGTATCTTTCTCTGTAACTATGTATATCTCTATAAGAAATGCTTGCATTTCTATGACAATAAACAATAATTAACAGTAAACAATACTTTATTCTATTTTTGACAGGAAGTCTTTATGAAATGATGAAATGCAAAGATTTACACCTGAGTTTACAATGTATAGATCAGTCTCTGTCACTGAGAAAAAGATTCTAGTACGAAAAATCCAATACAGCACAGTTCTCTTCAGATTGTAGTCAATAGGTGGCTTATCTCCAGCAAATACTAGACAACCGAGGCTGAGAGATGGGCTTCCTATCCACACAGTATCTTTGTAGCACATTGTCCATTAATTGATTAAGAAATATAGTACATCTGATATGTCCATCTTCTATACCTACCAATGCTGTACAGTGAAGACATTTATCAGTATGTGTTCTGACATCATCACTAAATAGCAGTAAATCATCTTCCATGATATGACACAGCGGATAACTTGTTTTTGCTTATGTGTATACAGAACTCCTGAAAGGAGTCTGTAATGCATAGATATTCTGTCTTCCTTTCATGAGATGCCCATTAAAAGATTTGTTGCCTTCCAATGGCATATTCAAGTAGATTTCTACTCTGTAAAACCATAAATTTCTTCCTTAGAAAAACCGAGATCTTCAAGAAACCTAAAATAAAGAAAAAAATTAGATTTAGATTCATTAACATGACTGTTCTACGCATAACATGAATGTTGTATAGCGGTAATTAGGAAACCTAGTAAGTAGACGTTTGCATGCAAATTGATTACAAATCCTATATTCGTAGTTGCATAAAAAACTTCTTTCTAGATTAGAAAATGGCATTATCCTTGCATTCTGGTTGACCACAGGGTTCTGGGAATATAGGCAGACAGACTTACATCTTACAAAGGAACACACCAGCATTTCCCCTATTTTGTCAGATTGCTATGGGCACAGTAACACTTTTCTAACATTTAAATTATGATTTGCAAACAAGCCTGGCCATCATTATCAGCCTGTCCATTTCTTGAGGCAAGCACCTATCTCAATCCATCAATTTGTTTTTGTTAGAACTCACAGCCTTAGGGTGGTGTAGGAAAGTACTCTCTTTTTCGCATGGTTACCCCCACTTTTTGCCTGATGTCAGCGTGTTTTGACTGTGTTCACTGGGATCCTGCTAACTAGGACCCCCTAGTGACTGTGCTCTCTCCCTTTAAATTTGGTTGCTGGGACTTTACACACCCCATTTTTGGCATACTGGTGCCCCCATATAAGTCCCTAGGGACAATTCTCAGAACTGTTCTCACTCACACCTGGTCAACCCACTTGGTGTGAACACACCATTGAGACAGCGGACAGTTTGCCCATTAAAAGTAAAATTTACAGGCAATCTGACCATGTCAGAGACTGCATCAAAACTGAAGTTCAGAAGATGCTAGACCTGGGAGTCATTGAGCCCTCAGACAGCCCTTGGGCTAGTCTGTGGTACTTGCTCCAAGTCCTCACTCCCTGAATGGCAAGAGAGAAATGAGGTTTTGTGTTGAGTACAGAGGTCTCAACACTGTCACAAAAACAAATGTTCATCCTATCCCTAGGGCAGATGAGCTGATAGATACACTGGAATCTGACAAGTATCTAAGCACCTTTGATTTAACTGCTGGCTACTGGCAGATTAAATTATCAAAGGATGCAAAGCCAAATACAGCATTCTCAACCATTGGTAGACACTTTCACTTTACAGTGTTGCCCTTTGGGCTGAAAAATGCACCTGCCGCATTTCAGGGCTGGTGAATACAGTTCTCCAAGGATTGGAAGATTATAGTGCAGTGTATCTTGATGATATAGCTGTCTTTAGCTACACCTGCGAGGATCACTGGTCCACCTGTGGAATGTTCTGGAGGCTCTGCAAAAGGCAGGCCTCCCTATCAAAGCCTCAAAGTGCCAGACAGGGCAGGGGAAGGTTGTATATCTGTGCCACGTGGTAGGTGGAAGCCGGATTCAGCCACGACAGGCGAAGTTCCAAACCATCATGGACTGGACACCCCTACTATTCAAACCCAGATTAGAGCCTTTTTAGACCTCACAGGGTACTACATGAGGTTCATTAAGAACTATGGCTCCACTGAAGCCCCTCTTAATGACCTCATCTCTAAAATGATGCCAAAAAAGGAGTTATGGACAGCCAACTGCCGAAAAGCTTTTGAGGATCTGAAACAGGCCACGTGCTCTGCACCTATTTTATGAAGTCCTGCCTTCTCCAAGCAGTTCATAGTACAGACAGACGTTTCTGACGTAGGGGTGGGGGTAGTCTTATCACAACTTATTAATACAGAGGGCCAAGATCAACCTGTAGCTTTTATAAGCAGATGGTTGACCCCCAAAGAAAAGCGTTGTTCAGCCATAGAAAGTGAGGCCTTTGCTGTGATTTGGGCTTTGAAGAATCTGAGGCCATACTTGTTTGGCACCCACTTCCTTGTTCAGACAGACCACACGCCCCTTCTATAGTTAAAACAAATGAAAGGTGAAAATCCCAAACTTTTGAGGTGGTCCATATCCCTATAGGAAATGGACTATACAGTGGAACATACACCTGGGAGTAACCACTCCAATGCATATGGACTATCCAGATATATCGACTAAGACAATGAAGACTCATCTGGACAAGGTTAGCCTTATTGCCCTTCATTTGGGGGGTGGGGGTTACGTAGGAAAGTACCCTCTTTTTGGTATGGCTAACCCCACTTTTTGCCTGATGTCAGTGTGTTTTGACTGTGTTCATTGGGATCGTGCTAACCAGGACCGCAGTGACTGTGCTCTCTCCCTCCAAATTTGGTTGCTGGGACTTCACACTTGTGCCCCCATATAAGTCCCTAGTATATGGTACGCAGCTACCAAGGACATTGGGGCACCAGGGGTTCCCCATGGGCTGCAGCATATATTATGCCACCCATGGGAGCCCATGTAAAATATGTTTGCATGTCTGTTTTGCAGCCTGCGTGAAAAGGTGCATGCACCCTTTCACTTCAGGTCATTATACGTCACCCCTAAGGTAGGACCTCCTAGCCCAGAGGGCAGGGTGCACGTACCTGTGTGTAAGTGCACCCCTGCATGAGCAAAGGTGCCCCCAAGAACCCCAGCTCCATTTTCCTGGACTTCGTGAGTGCGGTGACTCCATTTTACTTGTGTACTGGGCATGGGTCACTACCTATGTCCAGCTACATAATGGTAACTCTGAACCTGGGCATGTTTGGTATCAAACATGTCGGGATCATACTTCACTACTGTTGCCAGTATTGGCTGTAGGATTCCATGCACTCTGGGGGCTCCTTTGAGGACCCCCAGCATTGCTCCTACCAGCTTTCTGGGGTTTTTGGGGCAGCCCACGTTGCTGCCACCCCTCAGACAGGTTTCTGCCCTCCCGCTGCTTCACCAGCTCAAGCCCAGGACAGCAGAAGAGAAGATTTCCTTTGAGAGAGGGTAACACCCCCTCCTCTTTGAAATAGGTGTTACATGGCTTGGAAGGGGTAGCCTCCCCAAGCCACTGGTATGCTTTGAAGGACACATTTGGTGTCTTCCTTGCATAAACCATTCTGCATCGGTTCAGGGACATCCAGTCCCTGCTCTAGCGTGAAACTGGACAATGGAAAGTGGAGTAACCACTCTCCTGTCCATCACAACTCCATGGGTGGTGCACGGAGCTCCTCCAAAGGGCCACTTGATTCTGCCATCTTGAATCTAAGGTGAGCAGAGGCCTCTGGGAGCATCTGAGTGGCTAGGTCAGGCAGGTGATGTCACAGCACCCGCCTGATAGATGGCCACTTGGCTAGGTGACCGACCCCCTTTCCAGGGCTATTTAGGGTCTCCCTCTTGGGTGGGTTCTATGATTCAGCGTGCAAGATTGCAGCAGGACTTCTCTGCAAAGTTTACTTTGACTTCTGGGCACTGGAACCGCAACTGGACTTCACAGGAACCTACAATTTCCAGCTCTACTGACAACTTTGCTCTGCAACATTGTTTTTCTGACTCCTTCCACCACCTGCAACATTTCCTTGGCTGGGCATCCTCTGAGGGTGGCAAGTCTTCAGTCTGCACCAAGAAGCAAGAAGGAATCTCCCTTGGAATGAAGGAGTCACTCCCCTGCATCTGCAGGTCACCAGCTGCAATGATGACCAGCCGCGTGGGTCCTCTCTCTTGCAACTTTGTGTGGATCCTGCAACACAGGTGGTGGTCCTGAGTGGTCTCCTTGGTCCCCTCTACCAGCTGTACAACTTTGGAGGTGTTGAGTCTTTGTCTCTCCTTGCACGACAGTACCCATGTGCACTGCGACTCTTGCAACTACCAACACTTGTTGGCTCTCCTTCCAAGGGATCTTGAGGCTTCATGCATCCCACTTCAGCATTCAGCACACTTCCCTGCAACACAAGGTCTCCTGCCTGCTGCTCCAGCAATGTGGGACTCCTTACCGGGTGTGCTGAGTGTGCCACACTGTGACTCCTGTGCCTACTGCCTGTGGGGGCTGCATCCATGACTTCTTGCTCTCATGACTGCAGGGGGGTGTCTGGGACTCCCCTCCTTGGGTTTTGTCCCCTTGGACCTTCCTGGTCCCCAACAGCTCTGCAAATCCTCTTCTGCAACTTTTGCCTTTGCCAAGGCTTGTTGGTGGTTTTTCCACACTACTGACAAACTGCAACTTTTCTTCAGACGTGGGACATCACCTCCAACATTCCTGGAACTCCTCTTCTGCTCCTGTGCTGCACAGCCGACTCTTGGTCTTCACTGTCGACCTGGTCCTGCATCTCCAGAAGGGCGGATAGTAGCTATTACCCCAACCGGACAATCCCACTGGAACTGGACTTGGTCCCCTTCATTTTCAGGTCCTCTTCTGTCTGTATCCATCTTCTGTTTCTTGCAGTATTGCTTGGATCATGCACAGTCATTTTACAAAGTTTCTCTGTGGGTTTGAGAAAAACCAGGTACTTACTCTCTTCTCCAGGTCGCTGGGGAGCACTCTGGAACTTACCTTTGAGGTTCCTAGTTCCTCATGCTCCCCTCTACAGATTCCACTTAATTGGGTGGGGGTCCATCATTCGCATTCCATTTTTCTAGTATATGGTTTGGGCTCCCCCTGGAGTCTATTGTTATTGCACTGTTTTCTATTGCTTTCTATGCTCATTCCTGACAACTAAGGTGTATATAATAGTGTTTACTCACCTACTAGTAGAGTATTACCTACACAGTATTTTGGTATTTGTGTCACTAAAATAAAGTACCTTTATTTCTGTAACACTGAGTGGTTCTTTCATGTGTGTAAGTGCTGTGTCAGTACAAGTGGTATCGCATGAGCTTTGCATGTCTTCTAGATAAGCCTTGGTTGCGCCTTCACAGCTACTAGAGAGCTTGGCTTCCTAGACAGTGACTACACCTCACTAACCGGGGTTACCCGGACCTGGTATAGGGTGATAACACCATAGGTGCTCACCACATACAAGGCCAGCTACCTACAGGTGGCTTCCCCCCAACTTTTTGTCTGCCTCCGCTACTTTTCTGACCTCGTTTTTGCTGGTATTAGGACTCTGTGCACTCTACTGCTGCTAAACAATGCTAACATGCTTGTGCTCTCTCCCCTAAACATGGCAATATATGTTCATCCCCAATTGACATTTCATTTACTTACAGGACCCTTGTATAGTGGTACTACAGGTACCCATGGCCTATGAATCAAATTCTACTAGTGGGCCTGCAGCACTGGATGTACCACTCACCTTTAGTCATGTCTCAGGTCTGCCAATGGATAGTCTGTGTGTACAATTTTACACTGCCATGATGACCTGGCCAAACAACCCTTTGGCCACTCCCACACCTTCACTTTTTATTTTTTTACATTTAAGCCAGCCCTAATGTAGGCCCCGGACAACCCGGAGAGCACGATGCAATGTATTTAAAAGGCAGGGCATATACTTTTGAGTTTCGCATGTACCAGTAGCGAAAAACTCCCACAGTAGTTTTTGACTACTGCAAGGCCTATCTCTCCCATAAGATAACACTGCAATTACTTTATTACATTATAAAAGTGTAATTTCCAGCTGGGAAGAGAAAGACTTTTCAGGTTTGGTGTCTCTGGAATCACAATTTTAAGTTCAAACTTATGATGAAGTCAGATTTTAAGTTGCAATTCTGAAAATGCCACTTTTAGAAAGTTGGCATTTTCTTACTTTAGCCATCTGGTGCCTGTTGCCTATCTCTGATCACATGTCTAGGGTGGGTGATAGCTGGGCTTTGTGTATTCCTTCTAGACAGCCACTTACCATGGGAGCTTAAGTATGACTAGATGAGCCATTCTAGCAGGACGGGAGAGAGGAGCTGAGCACAGCCTCACACCTGAATAGACTGTGTCCTGTCCACACACAAGGGGCTGCATACTCCCCTGTAGTGAGTCTGGAGCCAGGGCAGGACCTCTGTGCACTACAAAGTCCTGTCTTTAAAGTCTCCCCCACTTCAAAGGCAGGAATGGGTATTAGTACTGTACCTCAAACCCCACCACTTCAGTACGTCTGGACCTGTGGATACTCTGCCAGGAAGAGGGACTGTTGTGCTGCTGAAGGACTGACACTTTGCTGGACGGCACTCTACTGGACTCCTGCTTTGCTGTGCTGACCTACTGCCTGCTCTCTGCATGGGTGAGAAGGACTGGACCTGCATCACTTGAACCCAGAACGACTCCAACAGCTGGTTGGCTGACCTGATCTGAAGTCTCAGGGACATAAAAGTCTCCCAACAACCCTGCTTCTGCAGCTGGACTCTGCTATCTGTACGTCTACCCTGCCAAGTGGTGCCACCCCAGTCAGGGACACTTGGAAGTGGGCATAAGGTGCTTGCCACAGAAACCAACTCATCCTCTCTGCTTAGAGATGCATTGCAAAGCAGAACTGATACATCTCCTCGGCTGAGTGGTGCATCCTCAAGCAGAACCCACATATAACCCCTTCTGTGTGAGTTGGAACAGCTGCAAAAGGCTTGCATTGCAACTGCATGCCTGTATTTGGGGTTCAATGCATCGCCCTTGGAACTGCCGCAGCAGAACGCTTTTGCCGTCGACACCAGAATTCAGCACTGCTTCACCGCTCATCAGAACTGACTGATCGCTTCGACTGCGAAACAAATCCTTGACACCGGCCTTCGCATCATAAGCCCTATCAACGGGACCCTCAATGTCTCTTCACATATCTGAACCAACGCATAGCCTCGGTTGCACAATGCCTTGCAACATTCTGCAACCAGGATGTCAAGTACTTTGTTCAGCGGGTCTAACTGGGTCCCTGTAGCTAGTCCACGCTCCAGCACAGTCGACCTGAAATTGTGACTTTGTCCCAGTCCAAAGCAAACAGATATCCATAATAGGTTGTTGCTATTTTTACTTAAAACTTTGAAATTCAATATCTCTGGTTCTACTTACTGGATATTTGTTGTTTTGGTCTTGTTTACTTATTACATTTTGATCTATTTTTCTAAACTGGTGTGGAATCTTTTTATGTGGTGTTTTCAAAGGTTTACTGTTTGAAGCGGTGCACAAATACTTCACACACTGCCTCTATCTTAAGCTTAAGTGATCTCTGCTACCAGAGGGTGAGCTGTACTTTACCCTAACTAGGTCTGTGGTTGTTGATTGACCAGGGCTCATACCTCAGCTATCCAACAACCCAATTTCTAATAGTTTGTATTACCTCTCTGTCCATCCGTAAATCAATCCTTAGATTAATCTTCACTCTTTTTCTGTCTATGCATCTGTCTATTAACCTACCACTCTGTATGTCTTTTCAGAGCCCTTAGCCATTCTCTTTCCAGGTTTAGCTATTAATCTAGATCTCCCTATCCATCTTGCCTTCTATGAAACTGTTTATTAATTTGAGTCTCTACGTATACCTGGATATGGTTCTACCATCACATTGGCTATCTTGACAACTTGCACCACTGCATTATTCCTAGATCAGATAATGAGCCTAAGCACTTCAAAAAGCTTCAGGCCCAAGAGAAAAACAGCACCCTGCTGTAGGAGGCTGGACTGGCTTGTAGTGAGTACCAAGGGGTACTTGCACCTTGCACCAGGCCCAGTTATCCCTTATTAGTGTATAGGGTGTCTAGCAGCATAGGCTGATAGATAATGGTAGCTTAGCAGAGCAGCTTAGGCTGAACTAGGAGACGAGTGAAGCTCCTACAGTACCACTTAGTGTCATATGAACAATATCATAAGAAAACACAATACACAGTTATACTAAAAATAAAGGTACTTTATTTTTATGACAATATGCCAAAGTATCTCAGAGTGTACCCTCAGTGAGAGGATAGGAAATATACACAAGATATATATACACAATACCAAAATATGCAGTAATAGTCTTAGAAAACAGTGGAAACAATGTATAGTTACAACAGGATGCAATGGAGACACATAGGGATAGGGGCAACACAAACCATATACTCCAAAAGTGGAATGCGAACCACGAATGGACCCCAAACCTATGTGACCTTGTAGAGGGTCGCTGGGACTATTGGAAAATAGTGAGGGATAGAAAAATAGCCCACCCCAAGACCCTGAAAAGTGAGTGCAAAGTGCACTAAAGTTCCCCAAAGGACAAAGAAGTCGTGATAGGGGAATAAGGCAGGAAAGACACAAACCAACAATGCAACAACAATGGATTTCCAGTCGAGGGTACCTGTGGAACAAGGGGACCAAGTCCAAAAGTCACAAGCAAGTCGGAGATGGGCAGATGCCCAGGAAATGCCAGCTGCGGGTGCAAAGAAGCTTCTACTGGACAGAAGAAGCTGAGGTTTCTGCAGGAACGAAAAGGGCTAGAGACTTCCCCTTTGGTGGACGGATCCCTCTCGCCTTGGAGAGTCGTGCAGAAGTGTTTTCCCGCTGAAAGACCGCCAACAAGCCTTGCTAGCTGCAAATCGTGCGGTAAGCGTTTTTGGATGCTGCTGTGGCCCAGGAAGGACCAGGATATCGCAAATTGCGTCAGGAGAGAGAGGGGACGTCGAGCAAGACAAGGAGCCCTCTCAGCAGCAGGTAGCACCCTGAGAAGTGCCAGAAACAGGCACTATGAGGATGCGTGAAACGGTGCTCACCCGAAGTCGCATAAAGAAGTCCCACGTCGCCGGAGAACAACTTAGGAGGTCGTGCAATGCAGGTTAGAGTGCCGTGGACCCAGGCTGGACTGTGCACAAAGGATTTCCGCCGGAAGTGCACGGAGGCCGGAGTAGCTGCAAAAGTCGCGGTTCCCAGCAATGCAGTCTGGCGTGGGGAGGCAAGGACTTACCTCCACCAAACTTGGACTGAAGAGTCACTAGACTGTGGGAGTCACTTGGACAGAGTTGCTGGATTCGAGGGACCTCGCTCGTCGTGCTGAGAGGAGACCCAAGGGACCGGTAATGCAGCTTTTTGGTGCCTGCGGTTGCAGGGGGAAGATTCCGTTGACCCACGGGAGATTTCTTCGGAGCTTCTAGTGCAGAGAGGAGGCAGACTACCCCCACAGCATGCACCACCAGGAAAACAGTCGAGAAGGCGGCAGGATCAGCGTTACAGAGTTGCAGTAGTCGTCTTTGCTACTATGTTGCAGTTTTGCAGGCTTCCAGCGCGGTCAGCAGTCGATTCCTTGGCAGAAGGTGAAGAGAGAGATGCAGAGGAACTCGGATGAGCTCTTGCATTCGTTATCTAAAGTTTCCCCAGAGACAGAGACCCTAAATAGCCAGAAAAGAGGGTTTGGCTACCTAGGAGAGAGGATAGGCTAGCAACACCTGAAGGAGCCTATCACAAGGAGTCTCTGACGTCACCTGGTAGCACTGGCCACTCAGAGCAGTCCAGTGTGCCAGCAGCACCTCTGTTTCCAAGATGGCAGAGGTCTGGAGCACACTGGAGGAGTTCTGGACACCTCCCAGGGGAGGTGCAGGTCAGGGGAGTGGCCACTCCCCTTTCCTTTGTCCAGTTTCGCGCCAGAGCAGGGCTAAGGGGTCCCCTGAACCGGTGTAGACTGGCTTATGCAGAATTGGGCACATCTGTGCCCAAGAAAGCATTTCCAGAGGCTGGGGGAGGCTACTCCTCCCCTGCCTTCACACCATTTTCCAAAGGGAGAGGGTGTAACACCCTCTCTCAGAGGAAGTTCTTTGTTCTGCCATCCTGGGCCAGGCCTGGCTGGACCCCAGGAGGGCAGATGCCTGTCTGAGGGGTTGGCAGCAGCAGCAGCTGCAGTGAAACCCCGGGAAAGGCAGTTTTGGCAGTACCAGGGTCTGTGCTACAGACCACTGGGATCATGGGATTGTGCCAACTATGCCAGGATGGCATAGAGGGGGCAATTCCATGATCATAGACATGTTAAATGGCCATATTCGGAGTTACCATTGTGAAGCTACATATAGGTAGTGACCTATATGTAGTGCATGCGTGTAATGGTGTCCCCGCACTCACAAAGTCCGGGGAATTGGCCCTGAACAATGTGGGGGCACCTTGGCTAGTGCCAGGGTGCCCTCACACTAAGTAACTTTGCACCTAACCTTTACCAGGTAAAGGTTAGACATATAGGTGACTTATAAGTTACTTAAGTGCAGTGTAAAATGGCTGTGAAATAACGTGGACGTTATTTCACTCAGGCTGCAGTGGCAGGCCTGTGTAAGAATTGTCAGAGCTCCCTATGGGTGGCAAAAGATATGCTGCAGCCCATAGGGATCTCCTGGAACCCCAATACCCTGGGTACATCAGTACCATATACTAGGGAATTATAAGGGTGTTCCAGTAAGCCAATGTAAATTGGTAAAATTGGTCACTAGCCTGTTAGTGACAATTTGAAAGAAATGAGAGAGCATAACCACTGAGGTTCTGGTTAGCAGAGCCTCAGTGAGACAGTTAGGCACCACATAGGGAACACATACATATAGGCCACAAACTTATGAGCACTGGGGTCCTGACTATCAGGGTCCCAGTGACACATAACAAACATACTGAAAACATAGGGTTTTCACTATGAGCACTGGGCCCTGGCTAGCAGGATCCCAGTGAGACAGTGAAAACACCCTGACATACACTCACAAACAGGCCAAAAGTGGGGGTAACAAGGCTAGAAAGAGGCTACTTTCTCACACCTGCTTTGACAGCCAATATTTTGTATGCTTAACAGTCCCTATAGTTGTCAATGTTCAGTCGCCAAACATCAGTATAGGCTGGAGATCAATGGCTCGCATGCCGGGGATGAAGTGGTGCATAAACTGCCCTTTCAATCCACTCAGCGTGTGACGAGGCAGGGCCCTGCAGGCAGTAGAATCTAGAGAGCGATGTAGGCCAATAGGGTGCAGGAGTTGGTGTCCTGGGATTAGAAGAGATATGTAAAGTAAAAACAAAAATCCCATGACATGAGGTATGTGTATGTGTGGCCATGAGGTATGGGTATGTGTGTGATTACACTTTTATACTTGTACTTCCTCCACCTGGCAACATCCCTTGCTATAGATCACGTGACAATGAGCAAATAAGACCATCTATGGCATCAGGTAGCAACACGCCAAAATATGGGGGCCATCTCTGGCACAATGGTGTGCACAACTGGCATAAAGATAGATGCACTTTGCATACTGGTGGGAATCATTTGTCAAAGCTGTGGTATTACTGTCTTGATGTGTGTATTTGTACAATGGTGACAGCTCTTGGCATTATGAATAATCATTTTATGATGGTGTCCATGCCTGACATAAGGCTGGCCCTAACATTAATTACATACAGTCAAATCATGGCCCTAGAGGCCTGAACCAGTTGGATACTGCAAGGTTTAGTTGCCATCTGTTTTCTTCATCACAATGTCTTGGGATCAGTGTCTTCTTCACCCTCTTTCCTAGGTGCCAAGCTGCAACCTCACAGCTCAAACTCATCTAAGTGTGTATTCTCCTAAGTGAGCAATGACCAGGTTCCACATCTATATGCCACACTAGAGCGAGATTCCAATGAGCAATTCCCCCTCCTGGTCACAGACTCCCAAAGTCACCTCACTCTGGATCTCCGGGCTCTGCATCACACCATGATGATTTGTCTGCCCCTCACTCCTCCATACCCGTGGTATGATCACTGTCAGACTCCTCCACAGGACACCTCCGATTGCCAATACTTAGCAAGAGTTCCCCAGGACCCAATGCCACAGTTCCACAGTATAGGATGCCTAGCTACATTTAGGACATTTGAAACTGCTCTCTCCCATGGTCAGCACTTCTTTTACTCCCCCTCGTGATGCAGCTTTAGTCCAAAGTAGAGTGAACCGTTGCTAGTGTCGCCAAGTCAACGGCTCATTTAGTCACACTACATGGACACTGCAGTCGCTAAGCTTTTTTAGCATAGCAAGGCACCTGCCTTCACCCTGTCTTCACCATTCCAGTGCCTTTTCATAAGTTGTGAAGAAAACACAAGAAATTACCCAAAAGAACTGTTTTGTTTATAGATCGCACCGTAAAAGGTTTTGGATCCATACTTGCTGACTTATGAGTACTCCCTCACGAAGACTCGGGATAATAGTGTTTTGCCCCCGTCACGTGATTCCCACTACTCTTTCTTTATTGATCATACATTATCTTGAAGAGTTTTACTTGATTAGGATAAGCCATTTACTCATATTAACACCTTACTTATACTTTGCCCTGAGGAAGTCAATGAGATTAATTTCTCGGAGACGAAACACGTGTTGGCTGTTGGATGTTGTTGTGATGACCACATATGGAATCTTTCTGATGTGACGAACATGTATGAAAACCTTGCACAAGAATAAAGACACTGAACTTTAACTCTGTTTGGATTATATATTAATTCTCTGAAGACCAAGAACCTAACTGCACAGACTCTTATCTTATTTCATACGAGTGCCCTGGCCTTTTGAATCAGTGCCTTTTCATAGTTTGACGTCCCCACTGTCTCTCAAACTTCCAGAAATATAGTTCAGCATCTAAACCAGGTGTCTCCAACTCATCGATCGTGGGCTACCAGTAGCTCTCAGACACTTTCAGAGTAGCTCGCAGCCTTGTGTTCATTTTTAAATAAGCACAGGGTCACATTTTCCTTTTAAAGTTAAGGGAAGGCTGTGTTTATTTTGCATTATTATTTCCAGGCTGCAGCTAGAAGTGCCTGATAATGAGCAGTGCTGGTCTCTGATTTATGACGCAGGGTTGGGCACAGGGATGAAGGACTGAAGCACTGATGTACTTAACTCTTATATAAAAGTTCTTATCAACTCAGTATTGGTGTGTGAGAATAAAATGATGTTTGGGAATGACTTTAAATGGGAGACAATTAAAATGAAGACTTAATGAATAAGTATTTTCATTTTCTCCCATTTTAAGCTGCATTTACAAACACAGCAGGACTTTTGCACCCTAGGACAGTAGCCACTGTGCCATATTTACAGTCATTCTTTTGGAAATGGGAGAAATATAAAGTGAAGAAAAATATTCCTATGAAATATTAAGTCTTAGGGCCTGATCTAGATTTCAGAGGATGGCTTACTCCGTCAGAATGGTGACGGATATCCTGACCGTCGAAATATGAATTCCATTAAATCCCATGGGATTTATATTTTGGCGGACAGGATACCTGTCAACATTGTGACGGAGTAACCCATTTGCTGAAATCTAAATCAGGCCCCTAATGTTTTTCTCCACTTTCAATTAAGCCAATTACATCTTAATCTTTTATGAAGCATGTTTTTTCACTTCAAAGTCCACCTATTTAAACAAATGGTTGTATTTTTCAGTTATAAATATGACATAGGGGGTCATTCTGACCTCGGCGGTAAAAGGCGCTTACCGCCGGTCAGAAGACCGCCAGAACACCGCCGCGGTCGCGGTAAACCGCCACGGTCATTCTGACCCGCAATTGGCAAACCGCCAAAAACCCGACAACAACAAAAGTCCGCCACACCAACGGCCAGCGAAAAACTGGCGATGACCAAACCTCCACCGTCACGCCAACAGAAATACGCCCATGCTATTCCGACCCACAAATCCCGCAGCGGTCTTTCAACCGCGGTATTCCATTGGCGGTACACAGCGCCGCGCTCAAAATACACACACCTTTACAAAACACAGCCACATTGGACAATTTGAAATACACACACCTGAGACACATACACACACCACTCCCACACACCCATTACAATATAAAACACACACCCACATCACCCACAAACCCTTACGACCACAATTGCGACTGAAGGCCAGAGAGAGACAGCACAGAATAGAGAACACCATCACATAGAGGCAAATCACAACATCACCCACACAATATCCACGCACAAAACACCATACACCACCACACTCACCACACTCTACAACACATACACCACCCCTCACCTCATCCACACCACCCCATGGCACCCCAAAGACACCCCAGGTTTTCTGACGCAGAACTCAGGGTCATGGTGGAGGAAATAGTTCGGGTAGAGCCCCAGCTCTTCGGGACACAGGTGCAGCACACCACCATTGCCAGGAAGATGGAGCTATGGCAAAGAATAGTGGACAGGGTCAACGCTGTGGGACAGCATCCACGAAATCGGGACGACATCAGGAAGCGGTGGAACGACCTACGGGGGAAGGTGCGTTCCATGGTATCAAGGCACAACATTGCGGTGCAGAAGACTGGCGGCGGACCCCCACCTACTCCCCCAGAATTTACAGCATGGAAGGAGAAAGTCTTGCACATCCTGCATCCTGAGGGCCTCGCAGGAGTAGGCGGAGGAATGGACTCTGGTAAGTCAAATCTTCACTACTTCATTCCCCCCACCCGCATGCCAAATCATACCCCCACCCCCATCACACCAACTCCTTGCAAATGGCTCACCATCACAACCCACCCATCCCAACACCCAGCCCTGCATGCGTCCACAAAGCATGGACACCCATCACCAAAGCATGCCCACAGCACATACCCATCTCCCCCACAAGCCACCGTCACAACAGCCCCCACAAGGGAATGCCAGCACTGGGGTCCACAGCCACCCACCCATTGCACACTATGGCACACACAGAAGCAATAACCATACTCTTATACCCCTGCAGGACCCGAACGCCACCACACCGCCCAGGAGGGTCCAGAAATGTCCATCCCACTCCCAGAAGAGGCCCCCAGTGATGACAGCAGCTCTGTCTCCCTGGACCCAGATGACCAGCCCGGCCCATCGGGGACCTCGGGACAGTCGGTTCCCCTCACACAGCCACAGGCCACAGCAGACCTACCCCCCTCTGGGGAACACCAGCACAGCTCCCACCCAGCGGGCCCATGCCTCTGTCTCCAGGACACGTCAATCAGCGGTGTGTCCACCACTACAGGGCACCCAGGTTGACCCACCACCCCAACAACAGCAGGGACCTGGGGGCAGTGGTGGTGGGCACACGGTCCAGGGGACAGAGGCCCAGGGAAACAGGGGAACTGGGAGGGATGCTGTGCAACAGGGGGGGGGACAGGCCCAGGGAACCGACTCTCCACGAGGCCCTCTCCTCCATCATGGGAGCATACCACCGCTCCCAGGAGACGATGGCTACGGTACTGGCCAGGTTCCAGGAGATCCAGGTACTGCAGGAGGAACAGTACATGGGGTTCAGGGAAGAACTCCGAGCCATTAGTTCTGCAATGGGGACCATCGTCGTGGCTCTTACCCAGATTGTCACCACATTGCAGGACCATGTGGCACCACAAAGGGCCCCTGTCACTAGCATGGAGCAGGAACAGCCTACCACCTCCGCCGGCGCTAGTGGACAGGAGGACCCCACACAACAACAGGCCACCGGAACCCCACCTCCTGCAGAAGAAGAACCACCCCGCAAGCGGTACCTGAGATCTAGGAAGAAGACAGAGTAGGATGCCAAGACCCCCGCCAGCAAAGGATACCCCCTGATGTCATCCCACTGTCCCACATTGTCACCCTGTCCAACCTTGAACTGCCCCTGCTCCATCCTTCCACAGGCATATGGACAATGCACCTGTGAGACTGAAAAGCTGGACTCTGCCATGGACATTACTCCACCATCACCCATCACCGATTTTCAAGCAGGTCCCTAAATTTAGCACTTAAATAAAATCACTTATTGCACTAAAATTATCTGGAGTCTGCTTGTATTTTGAACAAATGTATTAGACATAACGGTGCCAAAATGATCAGTTACATTGTGATGACAACATACCACTGTCACACAGCTGTAGTCCATGGGCAAACAAAGCAGAGGTCACGCAGTGGGGCCCACATCTCTGAAAACGGAAGGGAAAGTCACAACTCAGTTAACATAAACTGGGGGGAAACTCAGACAGTAGAGAGGCAGGAGACTGTAAGTACATGTAAAATGGCGGTGTTGATTCGTACCTGTGTGTTATTGAAAATACCGTTGTATCACTGTGTCCCTGTTGTCTGTGTCGTCCCCGTCGTCTTCCTCCTCTTCAATCTCCACAGGCTCCACAGCTGCCACAACACCACCCTCTGGACCATCCTCCTGCAGGAAAGGCACCTGGCGTCGCAAAGCCAGGTTGTGAAGCATACAGCAGGCCACGATGATCTGGCACACCTTCTTCAGTGAGTACATTAGGGATCCACCTGTCATATGCATGCACCTAAACCTGGCCTTCAGGAGGCCGAAGGTCCGCTCGATCACCCTCCTAGTCCGCCCATGGGCCTCATTGTACCGTTCCTCTGCCCTGGTCTGGGGATTCCTCACTGGGGTCAGTAGCCACGACAGGTTGGGGTAACCAGAGTCACCAATTAGCCACACACGGTGTCTCTGTAGCTGTTCCATCACATAAGGGATGCTGCTATTTCGCATGATGTACGCGTCATGCACTGACCCAGGGAACTTGGCATTTACATGGGAGATGTACTGGTCATCCAAACAGACCACCTGGACATTCATAGAATGATAACTTTTTCTGTTACTGTACACCTGTTCAATTTCACTGGGGGGAACCAGAGCCACCTGGGTCCCATCAATGGCACCAATGATGTTGGGAATATGTCCAAGGGCATAGAAATCACCCTTCACTGTAGCCAAATCGCCCACCTCAGGGAAAATGATGTAGCTCTGCATGTATTTCATCCGGGCAGACAACACTCTGGACAAAACCTTAGAAAACATAGGCTGAGACATCCCTGATGAAATGGCCACTGTTGTTTGGAATGATCCACTTGCCAAAAAATGGAGTACTGACAGAACCTGCACAAGAGGGGGAATCCCTGTGGGTTGGCGAATGGGTGACATCAGGTCTGGCTCCAGCTGGGCACACAGTTCCTGTATAGTGGCTCGGTCAAGTCTGTATGTCAGTATGACATGTCTTTCTTCCATTGTCGACAGGTCCACCAGCAGTCTGTACACGGGAACATTCCTCCATCTCCTCACAAGTCCCAGCGGACGGTGCCTAGGAAGGACAACATGGAGCACAGAGTCAAGCAAACCACAGGTACGTTCCCATAGCTTGCACAGTACACGATTCGCTATGCATTGAATGGCTTGTATGAGTGTGGATGCAAGGCCTAGGTATGTGTGACGCAGTAGAAATTAAGCCATGTGGGCCCTTGAAATGGCGGCTGCCTGACCTGTGAAGTGTGACAATGGGATGTGAGGTCAATGTGCTGACGTGGCAAACCGTGGCGGTAGGCGGTCGAAGACAGCGGCGCAAAGCCGCATTGGTTAACATAGAACCCTATGGGTTTCAGGAGCCAATGACGAAGTGCGCCGGTGGTCGCGGTACGCACCGCCGCGGGCGTGACCGCCATTTTCTCTCAGCTTAATCACTCAAGACCTGATCATCCACAGGAGAGGACCTATACTGCAAGTGCTGCTGTGACCTCGGTCTGGAAGAGACAATGGCTGCTGCGACTGGGGAAAGGGCCCCTGCCTTCACTTCTGAAGAATTGGAGAAACTCGTGGATGGGGTCCTCCCCCAGTATGCGCTACTCTACGGTCCTCCAGACCAACAGGTTAGTACACTGGGACCATGCTTTGTGGGCAATGCCTGGGTTGAGTGGGGTGAATGAACGAAGGTGCAGAGGGGAGCGTATGAGGCATGCATCAAACGACAGATGAGAGCATGTGCCACATGGCAAGGGTGGGGATGGGGGGACACTCACATCGAGCATGCAGAAAATGTTGATATTTTGTTTTCTCTCCCTGTACGTGTCACATAGGTCAGCGCCCATCAGAAAGTCGACATTTGGCGTGCCATCGCCAAGGACGTCCGGACCCTGGGGGTCCACAACAGACGGGGCACCCACTGTCGCAAGAAGTGGGAGGACATCCGCCGCGGGAGCAGAAAGACCGCGGAGGCTCTGCTGGGGATGGCCTCCCAACGTAGGAGGGGTGCCACTCGTCTATTGACCCCCCTGATGTCTCGGATCCTGGCGGTGGCCTACCCAGATTTGGATGGGCGCATGAGGACATCACAGCAGACACAAGGGGGTGAGTACAAGCACATTCTGCTATCTTAGCGCGCAGTGGAGGTGTCTGGGTGGGGGAGGAGGGATGTGGGTATCCCTAGGCCAGGGCGATTTCTGTAGGCTAGTCCCCTCCGTAAGGCATGGCCCTGTGCCCCCGCCCTCCACCTCTGTAGGGTGCCAAGTACAGCTATCCATGGCCTTGTGTCACCTATGTGTGCAGATGTCGTCCATAGGCTTGTAGGCCAAGTCTGACTGATTGAGTAGTGTACCCCAAGTGCGCGGCGTAGTGCAGGGGGCTTCTGTGTCTGTCCTCTCTGCCAACTGTGTTGCCAATGCATGCACTCAACATGTCTTTATTTCCCCCCCCCCTTTTTTTTGTCTGCTCTTCCTGTTCATGTGTGCATTAGCATCATCTGGCGGAGGAGAAGTGGCATTGGAGCACGAGGGAGCTGCATCTCACATGGCCCCGGAGGGCCATGCAACGGACTCTGATTTCACCAGTGAGACGGAGGGCGAGGGGGGCTCCACAACGGGGACACGTGGAGACATCAGCGACACCGACACGTCCTCGGAAGGGAGCTCCCTTGTGGTGGCGGCAACATCCGTGCCCACCGCAACAACAGGTACAGCCGCCACCCAGCGCACCAGCTCCGCCCTCCAAGCAGCCCCTCAGCGTTCGCCCCGTGCCCGCTCGCACACCAAGGCGGGCATCTCCTTCGCTTCAGGCACCTCAGGCCCTGCCCCAGTTACCCCTGCTGCCTTCAGTGAGGAGGTCATTGACCTCCTCCCGACGCTCATTGTTGGGCAGTCTACCCTTTTGAATGCCATCCAGGGGGTGGAAAGGGATGTGCATCGGAGCAATGCATACCTGGAGGGCATTCATTCGGGTCAGGCTGCCCATCAGCGATCGTTCAACGCTCTGGCCTCAGCACTGACGGCAGCCATTGTCCCTGTCTCCTGCCTCCCTCCTCCAACTCCCTCCACCCAGTCCCACTCCCCTGTCCCTCTGCCTATCCCAGACACACCTACAGACCAGCCTGCACACACCTCAACACCCAAGGTCACCTCATCCAAACATAAGCACCACACATCCCACAAGCATTCACACAAGCAACATCCACATGCAGACATACCAACAGCCACTGCCTCCTCTGTGTCCCCCTCCTCCTCGTCTCCCTCCTCCCTCCCTGTGACGTCTCCACTCACACTTGCATGCACCACTTCATCAGCCACTACGCCCATCACCAGCACACCCACCAGAACACTCCGCACACGTGCAGTCACCACCCCCACTGCCATTTACACGTCCCCTGTGTCCTCTCCCAGTGTGTCTGTCACCCCCTCTTCCAAACCACACAAACGCAGGCAGCCACCCACCCAACAGCCATCCACCTCACGACAGCCTCCGTCACAAGCACCTGCACCCAACGACAGCACACTTGACTCTCCTACAACCACATCCTCTTCCTCCACTCCCATACCCACTGCACCTACCCTTCCCATTGCTCCTAAAAAGTTTTTCCTCTCCAAACTTAACCTCTTTCCATCACCTGACCCACCCCCTCCATCTCGTAAAAGTCCAATCAGCACCTCAGCCAGCACAAGCCCTGGACCTACAAGGACCATAGTCCAGGGATATTGGAGTCCACCACCTTCGAGGGCAGCTACATCGGCCAGCAGCAAAGGGACAGCCAGCCCACCCCCTGGGAAGAAATCAAAAAAGGCAAGGGCCGGCGTGAGAGGACAGAGACGGCAGCCTCCACAGGCACCACCCTGGCACCATCAGGAAGTGGGGTGCCACCTGGCACATCTCCAAAGGGAGGCAAGGGACACAGAGGATCATGCAAGGATGGCAAGGGCAGCACGGCCGACAAGTCCGGCAGCAGGCGAGCTGCCCAGGAGGGCCCCACCAGACCCATTCCGGGGGTGAAGGAGGACACCCACGGGCACGGGACACCAGCACAGGAGGGCCCCGCAAGCGAGAAGTCGGATGGCGAGTGAACACCATATATTGGCCAGATCTGGTGCCCTGGAGACACATGTGAAGAACCGCTGAACAGGGCCCTTCAAGACAATACCGCTGAACAGGGCCCGCCGTCTCAAGAACCGCTGAACAGGGCCCTTCAAGACAAGCACCGCTTAACAGGGCACCGCCGTCTCAAGAACCGCTGAACAGGGCCCTTCAAGACAAGCACCGCTGAACAGGGGCCCGCCGTCTCAAGAACCGCTGAACAGGACCCTTCAAGACAAGCACCGCTGAACAGGGCCCCGCCGTCTCAAGAACCGCTGAACAGGGCCCTTCAAGACAAGCACCGCTGAACAGGGCACTGCCGTCTCAAGAACCGCTGAACAGGGCCCTTCAAGACAAGCACCGCTGAACAGGGCCCGCCGTCTCAAGAACCGCTGAACAGGGCCCTTCAAGACAAGCACCGCTGAACAGGGCACCGCCGTCTCAAGAACGGCTGAACAGGGCCGTTCAAGACAAGCACTGCTGAACAGGGCCCCGCTGTCTCAAGAACCGCTGAACAGGGCCTTTAAAGACAAGCACCGCTGAACAGGGCACCGCCGTCTCAACACCGCTCCGCTGGGCCCTTCCTCTCAAGCACCGCTCCGCTGGGCCCTTCCTCTCAAGCACCGCTCCGCTGGGCCCTTCAACTCAAGCACCGCTCCGCTGGGCCCTTCAACTCAAGCACCGCTCCGCTGGGCCCTTCAACTCAAGCACTGCTCCGCTGGGCCCTTCAACTCAAGCACCGCTCCGCTGGGCACCGCCGTCTCTGCACCGCTCCGCTGGGCCCTTCCTCTCAAGCACCGCTCCGCTGGGCCCTTCAACTCAAGCACCGCTCCGCTGGGCCCTTCCTCTAAAGCACCGCTCCGCTGGGCACCGCCGTCTCTGCACCGCTCCGCTGAGCCCTTCCTCTCAAGCACCGCTCCGCTGGGCACCGCCGTCTCTGCACCGCTCCGCTGGGCCCTTCCTCTCAAGCACCGCTCCGCTGGGCACCGCCGTCTCTGCACCGCCGTCTCTGCACCGCTCCGCTGGGCCCTTCCTCTCAAGCACTGCTCCGCTGGGCCCTTCAACTCAAGCACCGCTCCGCTGGGCCCTTCCTCTCAAGCACCGCTCCGCTGGGCCCTTCCTCTCAAGCACCGCTCCGCTGGGCACCGCCGTCTCTGCATCGCTCCGCTGGGCCCTTCCTCTCAAGCACCGCTCCGCTGGGCACCGCCGTCTCTGCACTGCTCCGCTGGGCCCTTCCTCTCAAGCACCGCTCCGCTGGGCACCGCCGTCTCTGCACCGCTCCGCTGGGCCCTTCCTCTCTGCACCGCTCCGCTGGGCCCTTCCTCTCAAGCACCGCTCCGCTGGGCCCTTCAACTCAAGCACCGCTGACACATTGGCAGAAGGGGCAGGCCCGGATCCGTGTCGGACAGGGCTGCACGATACACTCTGGGCACCAAGACTCCTCCAGTACCGCTGGAGTCTGTCATCCACTTGTGAGACTGTGGCTTTGCACCCCCCAGGATGGCACAGTGGGCAAACCACCCACTGTAGGAACTTGTGAGACTGTGGCTTTGCACTCCCCAGGATGGCACAGTGGGCAAGACACCCACTGTAGGGACTTGAGAGACTGTGGCTTTGCACTCCCCAGGATGGCACAGTGGGCAAGCCACCCACTGTAGGGACTTGTGAGACTGTGGCTTTGCACTCCCCAGGATGGCACAGTGGGCAAGCCACCCACTGTAGGAACTTGTGAGACTGTGGCTTTGCACTCCCCAGGATGGCACAGTGGGCAAGCCACCCACTGTAGGAACTTGTGAGACTGTGGCTTTGCACTCCCCAGGATGGCACAGTGGGCAAGCCACCCACTGTAGGAACTTGTGAGACTGTGGCTTTGCACTTCCCAAGATTGAACAGTGGCCATGGAGGCCCCTCATGGATCTGGCGTCGTGGACTCATGTGGCTGAGGTGGCCCCCCTTCCCTTCCCCCTGAGGTGCCTGTAGTTTTCCTATCTGATGCCCCTGCAGTGTTCTCTCCAATGGATTCGGGTCTCATGTGTGGGCTTTGCCCATGTGTTGAGGACCATTGGCCCACGTACAATGACAGAAAGCCAATTTTGACGGGACAATTCACATATGTGTATATAGTTATGGGATGTTCGACTTACTTATTTACTTTGCCTTACAATATATTTGAATTCCAATAACATATTATTTTGTCTTTGCATTCTTCGGGGGGGTTTGGGAGGTGTCACTCTGAGTTGTTACTCTGCATTGGTGTGTAGGTAGTTGGGTGGGGGGGGGGGTGTGGGGGTCGCATATGTGTGTGCCCGTATTCTTTTCTCCTCCCCCCTCCCCTGTGTCGTAGGTGCAGTACTCACCGTTGTCTTCTGCGCCGGCGTTCGTGCTCCTGGTAGAGGAGCAGGTAGACAATTGCTGGTAGGATGTGTAGTTCTGGTTCCATGCTGTCCAGATTCCTCGTGGAGTGTGTAGGGTGAGCGTTTTCCCGTTCGTAGTCTGCTTCCGCCGTGTTTTTATCGGCGGGGCTCCCGCCACGGAAAAGGTGGCGGATTGGTGAGTTGTGATAGGGTGGGCGGTACATTGTCTGCCGCCTGTCTGTTGGCGGTGACCGCCGCACTGTTTGTTTGTCCCGCCATGGCGGTCGGAGTGTTAAAGTGGCGGTCTGTGTTGGCGGTTCCCACCAGGGTCAGAATTCCATTTTTTGCACCGCCTGCCTGTTGGCGGGTTGGCCGCCGCTTTAACACCGACCGCCAGGGTTGGAATGACCCCCATAGTGTCTACAGGCCTCTGGGTGCAAAATGCCTGCTGTCTGTAAATGTGACACTTTGAAATGGGAGGGGTGCCAGTCTCCTTAAAATGATTTAAGTCTATTGTTTCAATCGTTTTCAGTGGTTAATCACCCAGTCCCTAAGGATCAAAGATTTTTGCTTATCCCACAGGGTAACAATAGCTTTTAGTGCAGTGATTCCAGTCATAGCATACTGCTTGCTTCTCTGCGATCTATACAATCATTTCCCTTGAAACAACAAACCCAGTATAAGCATTCCCAACTGCCTAATTCTCAAGCGACCTCTTCCTAATATCTATTTAGTTTTCAGCAGTGCCACTGCAGGTGCAGAAGGATGACCTTCAGCCTGCATCCCTTCCAACAAAGGCAACCCTGTCCTTTGCCCTGCAGTGTCAGCTTCTCCTGTGGATGATACCAAAATGGCATTCATTTGCAGAGCATTTCGTACCAGTTGATGTTGCTGATGGATGTACATGTCTCTCCATGGAGTCTCCTTCATTCCTCGTCAGTGAGTTCCCTCCTCAGTGCTTCCTCCCAGCTCTTCTAGTCTGGGCTTTATGTAGTGGCATTGCTTCCTGCAGTTGGCTGCAAGGGCTCAAATCCTTTGGCCAATTTGCAAAGCGTGTGAGTGGCTTGACACCCCTTCTCTGACTCTGGTCTGGGGAACCCTATTTCTAGCAGGCCATCCAGTTTCTTAACATCCTGGAAGGGTTTGACTGTCCTATATGTGTACAAGGAGCCTGCCATTACACACCTAACCTCCTTCCATTTCTGGAGAGGTGTTTTCCATCAGCTTTTCATACCCCTAACAACAGAAGTACTACAGATGATTGTGATCACCTCCTTAGTCACCTCTCCAGTCATACTCTTTCAGGTGTTTGAGATCATTTGTATGCTCATAGTTCCACAACATTTGCAATTATTTTAATTCATAAAATGTAAACACAAAGGACTTCTTTGTTACCAACGATACTGGAATTTAATGACATGGTGGACGGTATGCATCGGCCCTGGGAACAGCTCCTACACCCCAAAATTGCAGCCGCAACACAGAACCTAGGATAAAATGATCAAGGGTTTCTCCTTTCAGCCTTTGTGATGGAATTCCCTTCTGTGATTAGGAGTTCATCAAGCTGCGACAGGAGGATTATACAAGGTAACTTCAGTTGCAAAGAAACAGTTGTGGCATTGTCAACTGGAAAAGTCAACTGGAGGGGGCTCTCATGTTTACACTAGTCTTTAAACTCTTCATTTACAATGCCCCTGACCTATGTTTATGCATGTGAACTTTTATAACATGGAAATAACACTAAAGCAACAGAATGACCTTCAGTTAAGGAGTTGTATTGAGCATCTGATGAGGGATATCTCTTGCACGGAAGGACAGAAAGAATGCTCTGTAGTGAATATTGTCAGAAGCAGAAGGAGGTATCCCAGCAGGTTAGAATGCAGCAGAAGATGCTCTGTAACGACTAGCAGGTAAGGAACTAAAAGGTGAGGCACAGAGGGTATTCACATAAGGAGGGAATGAGGTCTAGGCCTGTTGGAGGGATGTGAATGCATCTTTGTAGGTTTTGCATGTACCTTGGATACAAGCTCCAGAAATGTCCACAGGACAGATCTGCTCCCACTCACTTCTCACAGAGCTAGAAATTGCCTTAAGATTCCTACAATAGATAAATATTTTTCTAACTTTTCTATGACTATCAGGGAGGCATATTCTAATAGTTTGCCAATCAAGGGTGGGAGTTAAATAGGAATTATACGACAAATAGCTGCTCCACCATCTTCCAATAAAACTTCAATGTTTAAACTACTTGAAGCTATTTAGCACGTTCATAGCAGGAAAATCTAGAAGCCAACCTCAGATGATCTTTTGACTCTCATAAGCAATTCCACTTGTAATTTGTGTGTACATCAAGAATGTGTGGGTGTTCATTTAAACATTGGTATTCTAGAATTGTTTGCAGTCCCTAAGGGTCCCACTGAGGACAAATGAGCCCTAGAGTTAAACTGTTGGACTAACAGGGCTCAAATGGTCGCCTCAAAGCTCAAAGTCTGAATTTTGTGTTAATTTAGTGTGTTTGAAAGTGTATATGATAGTGAAAGTGTGAGAATCAATGACCAAGTGCAGGAGCGGGTATGAATAAGTGAAAGAGGGCGAGGAAGTGAGTAAAGCAGTGTGTGAGTGAGTTACAATGAGTGAGTGAGTGGAAGATTGTGAAAGGGAGTGGGAGTGAGTCACAGAAGCTGCTATTAATGGTGCAGCAGGTGGAGGTGCACCAAGTCCCAGAGGCCTGAGGATTCTACGGAGACCTATTACATAAAGCAGATCACCAATAACCCAGAAGTTCAAATCAAAACCTCTGTACAACTGTAGTTGTGAGTGAGGGTCAGTGATTGTGAAAGAGTGAGTGAGTGTGTGTAAGTGTGTTTGGAGTGAGAATCACTGAGTGTGAGTGTATGGGCACATTTATGTGTGAGTGACAGTGAGTGGGAATAAGTATGAATCAGCATGAATGAGAGTGTGAGCTAGGGTGAGTGAGGGAGAGAGTGAGTATGTGTGAGAGTGAGCCTAAGTGAGTAAAATTGTTTTTCTTAGCATGTTTTATAGTTGTGAGTCTGCTGCTGGTCATGGCATATTTGAGATACATCTTGGTTTATGTGGACATCCAAGATAACTTGCTGTTGCAGGCCTATTGAAGGTAATTCATGGCATATTGGAAGGTACCTGGTGAAAAACGTAGCCCCTGACATATTGGTTGTATTTCTTGTCATATGGGGGACGTGTGATAAAAATGATGGTGCTGGCTCATTGGAGATAGTACTTGGCACCTATGGCATATTCATGGTGGGAGGTCTGGTTGAAGGAAACAAATCATGGGAAAATGCTGGCTGTGACATACAGGGAGTAATTTTTGACATACGAGTCACATGGTTCATTGGTGGTGTCAATCACAAAATTCTGGTACTCACATACTGTATGTAACTCTTGGCACATGGAGGTACTATGAAAAAATCTGTCATTGGCACAGTGAAGGTAATTCTTAATATATAGGGGGCACCCAACGCAATTTTTAATTTTTGAAAACAATGAGATGAACCAATCATCACTTTCAGGGATCATCAGCCGCCGGCGGACCTTTCCATGCAATTTGTTGTAATGGATTTATGAGGCGAAAGCAAAGGAAATCCAGCAAAAGGGGTGTCTTCAAAAAGTAATAGCGCTTAGATAAATAATTCGCGGACACTATTAATTAGATTATTAGTGTTAGAATCTTCCTTTCACCAAGTAAGCCTCCGCCGCTGTCTGAATGCCAGTGAAACATACATTCTGTGTTCCATTATTCATCTACACAGCCCTGTGATAATAGAACATAATTACATATTTCATCTTTTTTTCGCACATAGCTTACAAGCTTATTAGAAATTCTGCCAGGCCTCCTCTTGAGCTACACGTGTTAAACATATTATTTATCACAGAATGCCCTGCGATCGAAGTTAACAGGTTTTCAGTGATTAGTCTCCATGTCACTTGTGCGATGCCTATCATAACATACTGCCGAGATTTGAGAGTCTTCTGTTCATTGCTGTTTTTTTGTTTGTTTTTGCAGATGAGTTATTCCTTCCAAGTTTCTGTTTAGTAGCCCTCACTGGGACTGACTTTATTCACCATATCAATTATATTTTAGCAAGACTTCATTTTTACCAGAATCTTCTGTAAAATCCACGCGATTACAAACAAAGCATGAATTTCACCGAATACAATAATTTTAAGAAAAGAGAGTGGATAAGTGTATTGTACATTGACGTTCATAGCATGTCAGATTGCATTAACGTGTGTCTGTGCGTGTGCATATGCGTATTTTTCATGTTTCTTTTGTGTACGTTATGGACGTTTTGTCATGTAATATTTCCTATTTAGTTTAGAGCAGGCTTTGATGATATAGAATTACAGTTCTTCCTTAGTGTTGTGGTAGGAACAGCTATAGAATTCAGCAGTGAAATGCCCTTTGCTGAATTCCTCATTGTTCTAGGCTTATTTTTCTAAATAGTTGTTTCCTTCTCAGTTGTCTGCACCTAGCTCGTGTTTGTCTAAGTACACGTTACAATTCTCTGCAGAGAAGAATTGGAATGGTTTAATTGGTGTTGTCCCCAGGATAAGACTGAGTAGAAAAGAGTTCAAAATGCTACTCTGCCCGTCTTGGATAGCCCCACCTCCTGGAATCCACCCAGTAGGGATTCTGCAGCAATCACAGCACAGAAACCCCCCTCCTGAAAGCAACAGATGACATCCGTTCAATCATGGATAGAGGAGAAACCGCTGCACTTACCCTGCTTAACCTCTGGGCAGTGTTCAACGCCTTCAGGAATCAGGAATCTAAGTCTGCCCTAAAATGGATTACCTCCTTCCTCTCCAATAGGACACAGCAAGTCAGACTCTCCACTTTTGCCTCCGAACACAACAAGCTCTCCTTCAGAGTCCCCCAGAGCACCACCCTCAGTCCAATCCTGTTCAATGTTTGCATGGCAGCTCTCACCCACATCATTAGAACCTACAACATCAACATCGTCTCCTACACTGATGACCGTCAGCTCATCCTCTCCCTCACCACCACAAACACCACCACCAGGGACAACTTCAATGTAACATGTCTGACGTGGCAAAATGGATGCAAGAGAACTGCCCAAAAATCAACATGGACAAAGCAGGGATATTGATCTTTGGAAATAATAACTCCGCCTGTGATTCCTCCTGGTAACCACCTAACCTGGGTCCAATGCCCACCTCCTTAGACCACACTAGAAACCTGGACTTGATCCTTGATGCCAACCTCTCGATGAACAAAAAAGTAAACTCTGTGATCACGTCCTGCTGCCACATCCTCAGAATGCTTTACAAAATCATCAAATGGTATAATCACCAGCAGACTCGACTACAGTCGGCATCCTTAACCAACTCATCTAAAGACCATCCAGAAAACCACCTCCAGACTCGCCATGAATATAACTAGAAGCGCACACATCACACTGGCTAGCCATCCAGAAACACTGCAACTTCAAGCTTCCCATCCACATCTACAAAGCCCTATGCAATAAAGGACCAGCCTACGTCAGTAGCTGACTCCAGCTCTATCAATCCTCCAAGAGCTACGCTTCACCTCTCTTTCCCTTGCACAAATAACCCACATCCGCAGAAGCAAGATAGGAGGACATTGTTTCTCCTTTATAGCCACCAAAAGCTAAAAACTAATCAGGAGCACAACTCCACTCCTCAACTTCTGAAAGAAGCTAAAGACCTAGATGCTCAACTATGAGCAGTGCCAGACCTACACACCTGCTCCAGCACCTGAATATCCTCAAGGGTGATAAGTTGTGCTATACAAATCACTATACCATACCACACCACACCACACCATAAAGCAACCAATATAAAGTAAGTGCTATACTATTTTGAAATCACCTTCATGAACTGCGCCACTGTTGGGATGCAGGAAACATGCTTTTTAATTGCATTTTTCAAATGGCAGTTCAGTCTTCAAAGAAAACGGAGATAGGTAGAAGGTAAAGCCATCGAAGAAGTATATCAGGGTAGGTGTAGGCATTTCAGCAGAGCCCCAAATAAACCAATGTACAGGCGATATTAAGGCTGCACAAATGCTGTCTGACATTCACATATGGTTGTTAGAACTGTCTTTTTAAATGGCCTCGAATTACAAAAAAAAGCACACTAGGACACTTATTCAGAGTTAAAGCCCTGATATTGTCTGCCTACAGGAAAACTGTCTGCTCATGAGGGATACAGACACCTTCATTTATATTATGCCTCAATCACAGCGAAAACAATGATGGTCTTGGATGTCGTACATAAAGATGTGCATTTCAGCGGCTCAGGTGGTAAGGGGTACCAACAGAGAGGGCATGTTATTGAGAAAGGGACCACAGACCAACGTGTTATGATGGAGAAAATCTAATAATCAATGCGATGAGGAGATAATTATGTTAATGACTTTGAGTTGTTATGGAACTGTGGGTTTAACAGACTTTCCAATAAGGCTAAAGCAAAGACAGAGACCTTGAAATGCCTGACTAGACTGTTTTCTGCCATCGGGTAGAGGAAAACCTGGCACAAGTACACACAAGGCCGAGCCTGCTTTCTGACATATTTTTAACTTTAAAAAATCCTGTGTAGGATTTGTATTTTATTGCTAGTGCTCTGTGCAAGTTTTTTTTTAAGAGGTTGGCTGCTGTACTTTCCAGAAGTCATCGCTGTGTACGTGCGGCCACTCGTTACCTATTTACTTACAGGGGGTTGGATGGAATTGTCAGGAAATGGTAACAATTCTGCTTCTGCTTCTTAGAACGCGTCCCCATTAGTACCTTTTTTCTTCGAAGTGACTTAGGTCTCAGACACAGGTCTGCTCAGGCTGCCCCTTTTCATGTGCCTCTCAAATGAGCCGCTGTAATAGTAACTTTTTCAGAAGCCCAGAATTTCTCTTAAAAACCTGGCAATTTCCTGCAAATTTTCTGCAAATTTTTAGATTGTTCTGTGCACACCAACGCAGGACCCTGTATGCCTATATCAGGTATACTCATTGCCTATCTTCTGGTTTCACTTGGCATTTTCTCCATTATCTCGTTCTACTGAATGCGTCTGGAAGACAGACTACAAGACTCACAAAAGAATAGAGTATAAAGTCCTTAACAGGGACTACAAGGCTGCAATCAAATATGAGAAACCAAATTTTGCACCAATAAAATCAACTCTACCAATTCCACAAGAGATCTATTCAACATGGTAAATCTGTTGTCCGCACCTAAAGATTCCACCAACTTAGAGGGCTCTCAAGAATTTTGCAATAAATTGGCAGAATACTTCCAAACCAAAATTCTTACCATGTATAAAGAATCTGATCCCCCCTTATGTGGATTTGTTAAATGTACCATAGCTGGATCTACAGTCCGAAACTAGTGCCTCAGTGTTTAACGAGGGTACCAAGGAGTACATATCTGTTCTATCATGTTTTACAAACGTAACAGCAGAACAAACAAAACTCCATCTCCTGAGCATAATAGCAGCTAGCACTATTGCTCCTCCTATGACATCAATTGTGAATAGAGTCATCAGTACAGGCTGTTATCCACGTCTATGGACAGAGGCTCCTGTTAGGCCATTACTGAGAAAGCCTAATTTCCTAATGATCTAAAAGACTATTGTCCCATCTCCTTGCTCCTTATCCCTGCTAAAATCTCAGAAAAACATCTAAATACAGCTTATGTCGCATGTGGAGGAACAGGGACTGCTGCATGTGTCACAGTCTGCATTTAGGAGCAATCATGGCACTGAAACCAAACTTATCTCAGCTGTGGACAGTATCAGATCATTGGTGGATGCAGGGCAGGCTGCAATACTGATCCTCCTGGATCTGTCCGCAGCCTTTGATACCATCTCCCCGACCCTCCTGACAGATCGACTGCATGAACTGAGGATAAATGGCTCAACTCTAAACCTGCTTATATCCTTCCTCACGGAGAGATCGCAAATAGTGACAGTCAACTATATCAAATCTGACTCCTTCGCCCTCCTGTTAGACCTGTCATGCGTAGGGTGGTCTTCCCTCTAACTTTTTGCCTGCTTTGCCTCACTTTTGCGGATATGTTTTGTTGGCCTTAGGACTCTGCGCACTTTACCACTGCTACCCAGTGCTAAAGTTCATGTGCTCACTCCCCTAAAACTGGTAAAATTGTTGTATCCACAATCCGCAATTGGCATTTTTAATTTAATTATAAGTCCCAAGTAAATTGCTCTATATGGCCCCAGTGTCTGTAAATTAAATGCAGTAAGTGGGCCTGCAGCAGTGATTGTGCCACCCACTGAAATAGCCCTTAAAACATGCATCAGGCCTGCCATTGCAGAGCCTGTAGGTGATGTTTCGCTGCCATGTCGACTTGGCAACTAAACCACCTTGCCAAACTTTAAACTCCCCTTTAATTACATATGTCACCCCTAAGGTAGGCCCTAGGTAGCCCATAGGGTAGGGTGTTATGTAACTAAAAGGCATGACATGTACTTTTAGGTTTTAGATACCCTGGTAGTGCAAAATCCCCAATTTGTTTTTCACTACCTTGAGGCCTACCACTCTCATACGTTAACAATGGGAATTCCTTAATACTTTTATGAAGAGTAATTCCTGATTGAGAAAAAGTAGGTCAGTCATGTTTGGTACCAAATGACCTATAATAATACATCCTCTACAATGGTAAAACTGGATTTATGATTACAACTTTACAAGTGCCACTTTTAGAAAGTTGCCATTTTTCTGCTCTTAAGTCCTGTGTGCCTGCTGCCTGTCTCAAATATACGTCTAGGTTGGGTGACAGCTGGGTTTTGTGCATACCCTCTAGACAGACACATACAAAGGAAGCGGAGGTGTGCCATTTACATCTGATGGCCCACCACCAGGCTGATGGGTCTACCTGAGCTAGATGCAAGTTACGAGCTAACACTTGCACATGAATAGGGCTGTCTGTCCCCACACGTACAGCTGCATACCCCCTGTAGTGTGTCTGGAGCCAGGGCAGGAAAGTGAGTACCTGTGTGCACTTCAAAGGCCTTCTTTGAGGTCAACCCACTTCTAAGGCACCACCGGGTATAAGAAATGGACCTCTGACCGTTTTTTGTATCAGTACACTTCTAGACCAGAGGACATTCTACCAGGAAGAAGTACTGAAAGGACTGTCACTCTGCTGGACTCCTGTTTTGCTGTGCCTGCCCTGCTGCCCCCCCTTGCCTGGTAGTGAAAGGAACTGGACCTGAATTTCTACATCCCCAGAACCAAGCAACCCCAAGGGCTTTCTCGCTTGACTTCTGTCCTTCTGCAGTCTCAGGGACATCAAAGAAAGCCTGCAAGTCTCCAACAGCACCTGGACTCTTTGAGTCGTGTCCTGCCAGTGGTGCAAATCCTTTCCTGGGCCCTTGGAAGTGGGTTCTGCAGCTGTATTCTGAGAAAATCTATGCATTGTCGTCACTGTGCCAATCAGAACTGCTGTATCTCTCCTCATTGCTGACGCTGAGGACAAGGACTTCAAATTGCCAATTGTGTGGCTAAGGTTAGACGTATCACCATCAGCCCCGGTGCATCACATTTGCATGGCCAGCTAAATGGCTCGCCGCCGCTGACTCATCGCCTTCATCGCAAAGTGTTTGACGCCACACAAGGTACCGTTTCAGCAGGACAAGGTTGGTCCCTGTAGCCGGCCTGAACTTTCGGATTTACCCTGGTCTAGCGTGACCAGACATTCCCGGTTGGTGCTATAAGTTTCTAAGCACTACAATTGCAGATATTCTTTAAAAAACAATATCTCGGCTTCTACTTATTGGATTTTTGTTGTTTTTGTCTTGTTTTGTTCATTAAATTAAGATATATGTTTCTAACATAGTGTGGATTATTTTTTGTTCGGTGTTTTCACTGTTTTACTGTATTACGTGTTGCACAAATACTTTGCCTCTTAAGTTAAATCTGACGGCTCTGTGCCAAGCTACCAAAGGGTGAGCGCAGGTTAATTTAGGTTGTGTATCTGACTTACCCTGACTAGAGTGGCGGCCCATAACTGGACAGGATGTATACCTCTGCCAACCAGAGACCCTATATCTAACACCTGCTATGTGGGGTTCCTCAGGGATCTTGCCTGAGTTCGACCATATTTAATCTATATGTTTCCACACTGGCTAAATTGATTCGGACGTTTGGGCTATAGGCTCTGTCGTACGCTGATGACACTCAAATAATTGTGCACATTTCTAAAGATAAGTTAGTTTCTTACGCTGAAGACACACAGATTGAGGTATCATTCTCCAAAAAGGGCTCAGATATGTATGAGTGTAATCATTGATGCACACAACTGTCTTAAACTGAACTCTTCTAAGAGAGAAGTTATACTTTTTGCCAAGAACGCCTCCTTCTGGACCCCTTCGTGATGGTCAGATGTCAAAAAGCTAAATTTTTTGATTGTTGACAAATTAACATTCAAAGAACAAATTAAGGCCCTCATTTCGACCTCGGCGGTCTTCTTTAAAGGAGAGAGAGAGAGAGAGTGTGTGTGTGTGTGTGCGCACATGTGTGTTTGTGTGTTTCAGTCTGTTTGAGTTTGTAAAACTCCTAGGTGAAATCTGACAGACTCCTCGCTATACCCAACTGAGAGCACCTGGTCCCAACTATTTACTAAAGAATACATTTATTTAGGAGATTGTAACGCCACAAACACTCTCCCCAGCACCTGAAGTTAACCCCTGTTGGCATTTATTATTTGTTTCCTAATATTCGGCTGTTACATCTTTAAGTTCCAATACCAGCATTCTTATCTCTGATGTCATCTATCTCCAAAGCCCTGCCTTTATAGCTGGGAATTTCTGCTTTATGACTGTCTTGATGGGGTCCCAGACTAGCATTAGAGTTGCTTAGAATCAGAGAGGATACAGAGAAGTCTAAGAAGTCCTTGTTTCTTTGGCAGTATTTGCGACCCTGACCCTAAACAGGTTTCCAGTGGGCTTATGCCCGCGGAAGGCAACAATCCATAGCACAGGTGAAGACCAACCAGATCAGCAACATAGCTCCTCAAAGTAGTCAGGTTATGCGCTATTCTCATGCGTGCCCCACAGAAACATCCTGTGTCACAATAATACGCCTCTCCCCTTCAGGTAGCCCAGTATGATGTCTGCAGGCTGAAGAATATGGAGGGAAGTGGGGTGCCACAGGCTTACTATGAGACTACAGTGGACATGGTCTCAAATAACCCCCTGGCCAGGGTTTGGCCTGCAGAGGGTCTCTCTTCACTACAGTTCTACACATTAAACTCCTCGTCCCCTCCCTCTGAGGGCGATTGCAACCACTGTTCATTCCATATGGAAAAGGGGAGTGTTATGCAGGGCTGCAGCATTCACTTCTGGGGTGGTGTAAGATCATGTATTGCATTTATTGTCAACATGGAAATCTCATCCATACCTTTTTTGATCATGCACTATATGAATATGTGAAATAAATAAAATAAATAAAATGGGTCTGGTGACTTTGGTTTCCTAGGAATATTCTCGAGAATTATTGTGTGTGCTAGCGGGTATATGATAAAACGGTTTCCTGCAAACTGCTAGCATAACAAGCATAACAGGCACTGTAGTAGGAAAACATTGCATGTGTTTTGGTGAAAAGTACTGCTTGTGCGTAAGAATCATCACATTCTTGATAAGCTCCCAAACAACATCAGCTTCCTCTTACAAATTCTCTATAACGCTAGAAATTGAATCTCCCCCTGCTGTACACTCTGTCTTTCTGCTTTCAGATTCACTGAATATCGAGCTGTGCCGAGGTCTGGCACATGCTGGATCTTCCTTCAGACACACGCATCTATTAGGATGATTTAATCTTCCCCTCCAGGCTGTGGTAGTTACAATGGGGCTAGTGTAAGAATTGCTAATTCACAAGTCACTCATTAATTTTAAATATAAGTAAATCTTTACGAGGCAAAGGGTTTATCTCTTTTATCCAATCACTATAATATACAATATACTAAGTCAGTGTATGGAGTGAAAAGTTAATTAAAATGTGGGTACCCTCTTGTGGAAAACATTGGCATTCTTACTTACAAACGTCTTGCCACCCACATGCAAATGTTGAAAGGCAAGCGGCCTATGAGCAGCTGACAAGACAAGGAAGGGTGGTGTTAACTGTTCTGGTCTGGAGTCTTGTGAACGCACTGACACCATCAGGTAATTTTTCTGAGACTTCCCCGTTGACGTTCAAGTAAACAGTTATTGCCCTTTCCCAGGGGAATGCTTCAAATTATTTTTTTGTGTTTTCCAGCAACTATTTTTGCAATATTCCTGCCCACTAGACACCAGGGAGTTTATTTGTGAATAAGGGGAGCGGCCCCTTTAGGCAAGGGTACCTACACTGGGGGGGAATTATTTTTAGAGGAGATGGCCTATTTTTATTAAGCTAATCTGCCCCCAAAGGGGCAAAAACCACTAGACTCCAGGGATTTTTTTTGGGACAATTTCTCTAAAGGGGAGCGACCCTAGGGGGCAGATCAGCTTATTTTAATTAGGCCGATCTGCCCCCAAAGGGGGACAGAACCCACTAGGCATCAGGGATTTTTTTATTTTTTACAGATGGGGAGTGACCCCTTAGGCAAAGGTCGCTCCCCTGGGAGGGTGGGGGGGGGGGGCAATTTCATTTTAGGCCATTTCTGCACCCCTTGGGGCAGATCGGCTTCTTTTAATTAGGCTGATTGGCCTCCAAGGGGGGGGGTAGAAACCACTAGACACCAGGGATTTTTTTTTCTGCCAATTTCAAGGAAGGGGGGCAACCCCTTAGGCAAGGGGGGGGGGGGGGAACCACTTGGGCACCAGGAATTGGTGTGTATATTGTTTGGGGGGGCAGCCCCTTGGGTAAGGGTCGCTCCCCATGGGGGCGCATTACTGTTGCCCATTTCTGCCCCCCTTGGGGGCAGATCAGTCTATTTTTGGAAGGCCCATCTGTCCCCAAGTGGGGCAGAAAGCCCAGCAGGGACCAGGAAATATATTTATTTTTTTTTAAAAGAGGGTGGGGGTATAGCCATACCCCCACCCCAAGTAAATGGGGACAAAGTTGTTCTACCTACAGATGGGCAGATGGGGCAATTACCTCCGATTCACTTCATGCTGGGGCAGAAAACCTACTAGATGCCAGGGAATTAAAAAAACAAAATTGTGGTGTGGTGGCTACCAATTAGTATGGGCATAACCCAACTGAAGGGGGTAACAGTCTTTAAGCTCTCTCCCGCACACTAAAACATCTTATCCCATGGCAAGCAAGAGGACATTTGATTATTTTGGATTTTGGTTTTACATATGGGCCATGAGAGCTTGTCTAACTCTCAAAATCGTCCCACTTGGAATGGTCAGGGCTAAACTTTTTGGACTTTGGGACACTGCCATGTAGAAAAATCTACGAGACCTAGACACATCTGAAAACTAAACATCTGGGTGAGTCCAGGGTGATGTGCTTCACATGCACCCCACACCATTTTCTTACCCACAATGCCCTGCAAACCTCCAACTTTGCTGGAAATCACACATTTTTCCCACATTTTTGTGATGGAATTTTCTGGAATCTGCAGGAATCCACAAAATTCCTACCACCCAGCATTGTTGCATCTATACTGATAAAAATTCTGCCCCACTTGTCAGCCTAAAAATGTTTTTTTCCAAATTTCCCTTTTGGACCCGCGTTGGTTCCCCCCCATTTTTGACATGTTTTTTGCTCTTCCCTGTCACAAGCACTTGGCCCACCTACACAAGTGAGGTATCATTTTTACCAGGAGACTGAGGGGAACGTTGGGTGGTAGAAAATTTGCGCTGGTTCGCTGATCCCAAACAGAAATGTGGGAACATTTTTATTTTTTAGCAAAATTTGAGGTTTGATGAGGATTCTAAGTAAGAAAACACTGGGGGATCCACGCAAGTCGCACCTCACTGGACTCCCTCGCGTGTCTAGTTTTTAGAAATATTGGGGTTTGGCAGGTTTCCCTATATGGCTGCTGAGCCCAGGACCAAAAACGCAGTTGTCCCCCCCACCCTCAAAAACAGGTGGTTAGTATTTGATAATTTTGATGTGTCCACATAGTGTTTTGGGTCATTTCCTTTCGCAGGCACTAGGCCTACCTACACAGTGAGGTACCATTTTTATCAGAAGACTAGGGGGAACGCTGGGTGGAAGAAAATTTATGGCTCCTCTCAGATTCCAGAACTTTCTGCCACCGAAATGTGTGGGAAAAGGTTTTTTTGTTGCCAAATTTTGAGGTTTGCAAAGGATTCTGGATAACAGAACCTGGTGAGAGCCCCACAGGTCGCCCCATCTTGGATTCCCCTAGGTGTCTAGTTTTAAAAAATACACAGGTTTGGTAGGTTTTCCTAGGTGTCGGCTGAGCTACATGCCAAAATCCACAGCTTGGCACCTTGTATAAAACAGGTCAGTTTTCTTTGGGAAAATGTGATGTGTCCATGTTGCATTTCCTGTCGCGGGCATTAGGCCTACCCACACAAGTGAGGTACCATTTTTATCGGGGGACCTGGGAAAACACACAATAGAAGAAAAAGTGTTATCGCCCCATGTCTTTCTCTACATTTTGTTCTTCCCAATGTAAGACAGTGTGTAAAAAAGATGTCAGTTTGAGAAGTGCCCTGTAATTCACATGCTAGTATGGGGACCCTGGGATTCAAAGATGTGCAAAGAACCACTGCTTCTCACCACCTTATCTAGTGCCCATTTTGGAAATGCAAAGGTTTCCTTGATACCTATTTTGACTCTTTATATTTTACCAAATAAATCGCCGTATGCACAGAAAATCTATTGCAAGGTGCACCTCATCTATTGGCTCTGGGTACCTAGAGTTTTTGATGAACCTTCAAGCACTATATATCTCCGTAACCAGAAGAGTCCAGCAGAAGTAACGGTATATTGCTTTTGAAAATCTGACATGGCAGGAAAAATCTACAGAGTAAAACGTGGAGAGAAATGGCTATTTTTTTTCACCTCAATTTAAATATTTTTGTATTTCAGCTGTCAATTTCTGTAGGAAAACCTTATAGGATCTACACAAATGACCCCTTGCTAAATTCAGAAATGTGGCTACTTTTCATAAATGTTTAGCTGTCTGGGATCCAGCATTGGTTTCACACCCATTTCTGTCACTAACTGGAAGGAGGCCGAAAGCACAAAAAATAGTAAAAATGAGGTATGTCCCAGTAAAATATCAAAATTGTGTTGAAAAAGGTGGTTTTCTGATTCAAGTCTGCTTGTTCCTGAAAGCTGGGAAGTTGGTGATTTTAGCAACACAAACCCTTTGTTGATGCCATTTTCAGGGAAAAACCACAAGCTTTCTTCTGTAGCCCTTTTTTGCCATTAAAAAAAAAAAAATAATTCAAATGTTGTTTTGGCTAATTTCTTGGTCTCCTTCAGGGGAACCCACAAATTCTGGGTACCTCTAGAATCCCTTTGATGTTGTAAAAAAAGGCCACAAATTTGGCGTGGTTAGCTTATGTGGACAAAACGTTATGAGGGCCAAAATGCTAACTGCCCCAAGTAGCCAAAAAAAGGCCTGGCACCTGTGGGGGGGGGGGGGGGAGGCCTTGCAACAAAGGGGTCAATGTCACTGAAGAAGGCCTCTGTGATCAATGCAGGTGGTGATGCTTTTAAAAGGAACAGAGACGTTGACATGACATAAAAGGAGGACAATTCAGTCTCCTCATTCTCTTTTGCTTGCCTCAGTCTTTAGAGAACTTATGCTCATGCGCTAGGAAAGTACCTATGTTAGAAAGTCGTACCTTTCTCAGATCAGGGCAAGTGAGGACAAAAGAAATCTTGCATCCATTCATCTACACTGATGTCCATGCACCTCCCACTATGCGATTTCAACCTTCTGGAGGAAAGGTCATAGTCCTCCATATGCTCATTGCAAATCCTCAAAATAAATGCTACTGATAACATTTCTCAAAGGCACTTGCAAATATATTTTGAGTTATCTGTAACGGAACACACTTCACATTTCAGAAAGAACCTAGGAATCCATGACAGCAGCCAATGGACCGGATACAGTGAAAAGTGTCACCAACTACATCACAGGCCTCTCGCACTAAACAAGTGGTGAAACAATATCAGGTGGCCTCGGGTGATGTTTAAGGCCCGTTTAGTCACTGGTTGACTGTAAAACAACAACGCATATAAACCGATTTCCAAAATTGCTGTTATTAAATGTACAGATGATTCCCAGCTTCATTTTTTTTTTTTAAACAAAATATTATTAGTTTTCAGTTTCAAATGTTCCATCATACAGTGTAATAATCAAGTAGCACCGCGTATAGACCTTGGTTGAGTATGCATTCCGTATAATAGAACTATAGGTGTGCTACACATGTAGTATGTAACTTTGATGTTGAACAACAATCCCTCATCCCATCCACCCGCACCCTACCCAGCTTCCATCTAGTAATTATATGAGGTAAGACACATAGGTCGCATTTAATATTGAGCTTCTCAGTAGTACCATTGCCTGTATGGGGATCCGACATATATAATCACCTTAAGAAACACATCAGTCACAGCCAGTCATCACTGAGGAAGGGAGCATATATGAACCCTTTAGTACAAAATATGTGGAAGCCACTGTTGCAGACTCGCCTCCAACATCTCATAAAATACACCAGTTGCCTAACCACAGTCAGCCCTATGACTCTGTCTGTGCCCTAAGCGCTTCTACCAGTGAGTCCCACTCCAGAGATGTGGGTTTCCTCCTCAGACCTCTATACTCCTCCCTTCTGAGGGCCGCACTTTCAGCCTGGCTCCAGCCTAATACCTCCTCCTTCCATGAGAGGAGAGATGTGGGATGGAGGGACTTCCAGAGCCTCATCAGCTGGCGCATTGCCAAAAGCATAGCCAAGTCCATGAAGCGCATAAGTACCTTAGAGGCACGCTTCCAAGGGTACAGTCCCAAGAGGAAGTAGGCGGGTGGCAATTCTACTGGTTCATCCACAATCTCTGCCAGAGTGGCTCCTATTGCAGACCAGTACTGTGAGAGAGACGGGCATGCCCAAATCACATGGAGAAGGTCGGCATCAGTGGTGTGGCACAGAGGACAGTGCGTCGTTGTAGTGTGGTAGATCCTATTGAGCCTATGCGGTATGCCCGGTGAAAGAGGTAAAACTGAATCAGTTTAAGCAGAGTGTTGTGAGACACTTTCTTAGCATATTATAACAGGAAAGATCATTCTTTGACAGTAATGTCTCTACCTATATCAGTTGCCCACGCGGCCTTCAACATGTCCAATGATGCGTGAAGCAGTGTCTAGATCCCGCGATATATCCTTCTAACAAGATCTCTACCGTGTCCCATTGTGTGAAGAGCCTGGTTTCATGTGTTACTTGTTCAGTACCCTATGGCGACCAATAAGTACATACATATGATAGTATTTTAACATGTGTCAAAAAGAGAGCCTCCGATAAACCATGCAGGTGCACAAAGTCTGAATGTGGGAGTAGCATGCGATCTTTGAACAAGTCCCCTAAAGTGAGTGGACTCCGCTGTTCCCAAACCCTCAGCATAGCCTCTATGATAATTCCCGAGGGGATAGGGAGCTCACATAGTGGTATGTTAGGCACATAAGGGGTTGCTGAAGTTGTGTAACGTGTAGTTAGTTTCCAATAGGCCAAGGCTGTGCGTAATTGTAAAGCAGCCCCAAGGGGCAATTTAGGTGACCCAGGACAAAGCAGCTGGTGAATAAAGCCCCTCCTCCACATCGCCTCTGTACAATTTATCTCGTCAAAATTATGGCCAGCTAGCCAGTAGGATAGCCATTGCAATTGGCCCGCAATACAGTAGGCCTTGAAATCTGGAGCGCCCTAGCCCCCTAAGTCTGGGGATACCTGTAATTTTGTCAGGCCGAATCAGCGGGGGCCTTTTCCCCATATTAGGTCTATAAATAAAGAATTCAGGCACTCATTACAACCGTGGTGGTAAATGCCACCTACCGTCGTGCTGCCGGCCGCCAACATACTGTGACCGCGGCGGAAATCTGCTAGGGGTATTATGACCCATACAGAAAAATCTGCCACTATACAGACACCCACACATGTCCGCCACACTAAAGGTTAAGTGATAAACTGGTGGTACCAAAACCCACACCGTTACGCCAACAGGAACACGCCCACAGTATGATGACCAGCGAGTCACCGTGGCGGTCTTTCAGCCGCGGTAAACCATTGGCAGTACACACCACTGTGCTCAAAATACACACACACTTATAAAACTACACCACATTGGACCATTCAAAATACACACACCTGACACATATACACACACCACACCCACACACTCACACCACTATAAACACATACCCACATTACCCACAACCCTTTACGAACCCCAAGGATTTGACAACAGAGAGAGACAAGGCAGGAGCACCCACTCAATCAGGGGCACAGAACACCATCCCCCATACACGCACCTCACACCACAACACATCACATCACCCCAAACATCTTCACACATACCACTCACACCACATATATGGCACTCCAAAGACACCCCAGGTTTTCTGAGGAGGAGCCAAGGGTCATGGTGGAGAAAATCATCCGGGTAGAGCCACAGCTTTTTGGGTCACAGGTGCAGCAGACGTCCATTGCAAGGAAGATGGAGCTATGGCGGAGAATCATGAACAGGGTCAACGCTGTAGGACAGCACCCAAGAACAAGGGATGACATCAGGAAGAGGTGGAACGACCTACGGGATTAGGTGCGTTCCATGGTTGCAAGACACAAGGTAGCAGTACAGAGGACTGGCTAACAACAACATCATGGGAGGAGCAAGTCTTGGCAATCATGCATCCTGAGGGCCTTGCAGGAGTAGCAGGAGGACTGGACTCTGGTAAGTCAAATCTTTACTACTTTATCCTCCACCCTACCTGCATGCCATCACAAACTCCTACCCCTACCTTCAATCCCATCACTCCACCACCTCACATACACCCCACCATCACAACCCATCCCAATACCAAGTCCTGCATGCAACACCTATGCATGGACCCCCCTCGTAGACCTGCATGGACACCCATTACCACAGCATGCCCATCACAGAGATTCACCCAGCCCACAAAACCACCACTAACTCAAGGCCAAGCTGACAGGGAAATCACATTCATACAGGTAAACACACACATGCACAAGATGTCACACGCAGATACATTAACACTGCATTTGCATCCCCACAGGACCCCTATTCAACGTCACCGGAGAGGAGGTGCCAGCTACAACCAGTCCACCCCCTGAAGAGGCCCACAGTGATGCAGCAGCTCTGCACGCCTGGATCAGGATGACCAACCTGGCCCATCAGGGGCCTCTGGACAGTTGGTTCCCCTGCCACAGTTCCAACCCACCACAGAGCCTCCCCCATCAGGAAACACCACCACAGCACCCACCCAGCCGGCCCAAACCTCTGTCCCCAGGACACATCAATCAGCAGTGTGTCCACCACTACAGGGACCCCAGGCAACCCCACAAACACAGGACGATCAGGGACCTAGGGTCAGTGGCATTGGGCACACGGTTCAGGGGACAGAAGCACAGGACAACAGGGAAGCTGGGAGGACTGCTGTGCGACAGGGGGAGGACAGGCCCAGGGAACCCACTCTCCACGAGGCTCTCTCCAACATCCTGGGAGCATACCACCATTCCCAGGAGACCATGGGCGGGTCCTGGCCAAGTTCCAGGAGACCCAGCGGCTGCAGGAGGGACAGTACCTAGGGATCAGGGATGACCTAACAAACATCTACACCATCCTGGTCACCATTGCGGGGGTGCTGGGTGACACGGCTAAGACCATGAGGGAGGCAGCGGCACAACAACGGGCCCCTGACACTAGCCACACAGATGAACAGCGCTCCACCTCCACTGGCGCTAGTGGACAGGAGGCCCTGCCACAGGACCAACAGGCCATCAGCACCCCACCCCCTGATGGAGAACCACCCCGCAAACGGTCCCTGCGATACAAGAAGAAGACAGAGAACATTGCCAAGACCCCCGCCAAGAAATAAGACTCTCCTGATTGTCATCCTTCTGTCCCACTCTGTCCACCTTGAACTGCCATTACTCCCCTTCCTATGCCCCCTTGGACAATGCACCTGTGATACCAAGAGACTGGACTCTAATTGGACCTTCCTCCACCATCACCCCTGCCCATTGCACATCCCCCTCTACTTATGGGCACTGAAATAAACACCCTCGGATCAAATACAAGTACGGAGTCTGTCAATTGATTGCAATATGTATTAGGTTAATAAGCTGTAAACATTTCAATCCATATGTACAATTATATATACATTGGTAAGACCTGTAGTGGGCAGCAGTACACATAGCAGGAACCAGAGTGGGGCACAGGGATCTGAAAATAGACGTGGCAAAAGGTAAAGTTAGTGGCCAGAAACATAGGGTAAGAGGCTGTCTTGTACAATGTCCAACAGTTAACTGAAATGTAATATGAACGTACAATGTCTTACCTGTGTGTCACTGGAAGTATTGCAGAATAATGCTGCTCCTGTTGTCAACATCTTCTTCCTCTGCCTCCTCTTCCTCACTGTCCACAGCCTCCACTACTGCCACAATACCATCTCCAGGCTCATCCTCCTGCAGAAGAGGCACCTGGCGTCTCATGGCCAGGTTGTGCAACATGCAACAGGCAACGATGATCTGGCACACCTTCTTGGGTGAGTAGTACGGGAAGCCACCAGTCACATGGAGGCACCGGAATCTGGCCTTGAGGAGGCCAAAGGTCCGTTCGATAATCCTCCTTGTACGCCCATCTGCCTAATTGTAACGTTCCTTTGCCCTTGTCCTGGCATTCCTCACTGGGGTTAGTAGCCATGAGAGGTTGGGGTAACCAGAGTCACCTGCAAATATCGAGGGATACCTGTTAGACACACACTAACCCTTAGGGACAACCCCATACCCAGACACCTACTCATACTGTGTGGGGACCTTGGGCTCACCTATTAGCCACATCCGGTACCTCTGGGGTTGGCTCATCACATATCGGATGCTGCTATTCCTCAGAATAAAGGCGTCATGCACAGAGCCAGGATACTTGGCATTCACATGGGAGATGTACTGGTCCACCAAAAAACCATCTGCCCATTCATCGAGTGATAGCTTTTTCTGTTCCTGAAAACTTGCTAATTTCTCGGGGGGGGGGTGGAACAAATGCCACATGTGTACCATCAATGTCACCTATGACGTTGGGGATATGTCCCAGGGCATAAAAGTCAGCTTTTACTGTGGCCAAATCCTCCACCTGGGAGAACACGATGTAGCTGCGCATATGTTTCAGCAGGGCTGACAACACTCTGGTCAACACGTTAGAGAACAATGGCAGAGACATCCCTGATGCCATGGCCACTGTTGTTTGGAAGGAACCACTTGCCAGGAAATGGAGCACTGACAGGACTTGACCTAGAGGGGGGATACCAGTGGACTGACGGATAGCTGACATCAGGTATGGCTCCAATTGGGCGCACAGTTCCTGGATTGTGGCACGATCAAGTCTGTAGGTAATGATAATGTGTCTGTCCTCTATTGTTGCAAGGTCCACCAGGGGTCTGTACACCGGAGGATGCCGCCATCTCATATGCAGCCTCAGCGGTTGGAGCCTATGGAAGAGAAGGGTGAGCAGAGGGTCACATTCCCACATCTATTACACTAATGCTGTTTTCGTCAACTTTACAGAAACAAGTGTGAATCCTAGAATCAGTTGCCGTGCCAATGTCTGGTGTGACGCAGTTAGGTGCCATGCCCTGTGGCCCTCTTAAATGGTGGATGCCTGACATGTGAGGAGGGACAAGTGTAAATGAGGTAATTGCGCTGGCGTTGTGCGCCATCACGGTAGGCGGTCGTAGACCGCCATGCAACTTCGCATTGGTTATCATTGGGCCCTATGGCTTCCAGGAGCCAATGGCGATGTACGCCGGTGGTGACGGTACGCACTGCAGTGGACGTGACTGCCATTTTCTATCTCATCCCTCACTTGCTACCTAACCTTCAACAGGAGAGGACCTACACTGCAAGTGCTGCTGTGTCCTGTGTCTGGAAGCGACAATGGCTCATGTGTCTGGGGAAAGGGCCCCTGCCTTCACTGCGGAGGAGTTGGAGAAACTGGTGGATGGGGTCCTACCCCAGTACACGTTACTATAAGGTCCTCCAGACAAACAGGTGAGTACACTGTGAGCATGATGTGTGGGCCATGAATGTATGGAGTGCTGTGGATGTAAGTCACATGTTGGGGGGTGCTGAGGCATAATAGCCAGAGTGAAGCATGTAAGTTGGTCATTGTCATTGCATCAGGGGGTGGGTGGGAACTGGCGGCCAATGAGTCTGACGGTCCGGACGGGTGATTAATTTCCCTTTTCTGATGTCTTTTCCATCCAGGTCAGCGCCCACCAGAAAAAAAGGTATTTGGCGTGCCATCGCCAACGAGGTGCGGACCCTGAGGGTCTTTCACAGACAGAGCACCCACTGCCGCAAGAGATGGGGTGACCTGCGCCGCTGGTCAAAGAAGACAGCGGAGGCCCAGCTGGGGCTGGTCTCCCAATGAGGAAGGGGTGCCCATCGCACCATGACCCCCTGATGTTCCGCATCCTGGCGGTAGCCTATCCAGAGTTGGATGGGCGCTTGAGGGCATCACAGCAGACATAAGGGGGTGAGTACAGGTTCTGAAAGGTGACTTTGCACACGTTAGGAGGTACATGGGTGGGGGATGTGGGCTGTGGGTGCCCCTAGGCCAGGGCGATCATGGCAGGGTAGGTCCTTTGTTGGGCAGGCTCTGACGCACTCCTACCCCAATAGTATAAGTGGCCATCTACTACTGGGCAGGGTCCTGTGGGTTTCTGGTGTGCAGATGCTGGTGTTAGGCATTGTACCCCATGGGCTGGTGACTGTCTTAGGAAATGGGTAGGCATGGTCGAGTGCATAGGGCTGCTCCCTGTGTGTTGTGAGAGAAGACAGCATATAAATAAAAACTGTATACATTTTCAAGTTTGTGTCTTGCAAAGGCAACTGGTGTAAGTTTGAACAAGAGCAGACCTACTAATAATGGAACATCAGTACAGTGAGAAAGATGCATGTTGGCAGTATTAATGTAAGAATTACTCTAAAGTGAGGCACAGGACAATTTGTTTTCTAGCTGTGCCTATTTAGTAGTGAATTAAAAACTACTGACGATGGAGGCACAGCACACAAACCGATAGTCTAGGTCAGGGTTCTCCAAACTTTTCAGTATGAAGGCCACACTGTCAGTTTTACAAATATACATGGTCCAAAAAAAATCAGTCTTATAAATGAATGAATAAAATGTTAATGAATGAATAAGAATTACTTGGATATTTTTTTGGGTAATCAGCATGGTATGATTCAAAACAAAAGAGAAATGCAACAACTGCAAAGAAACAATGCCTTGCTTAAATTAGATAAATAATTATTATAAATATAATACAATATAATGATATATAATTATATAATATATGTAAGTAGTATAAATAATATATAAATACAATATTATAATATACTGATATTACCTAGTGGCGGTTGCCACTAAGTAGTTATAGTTAGGACCTAATTTCCATAGAAAAAAGCGTTTTGTGTTTTGCTAATAACTTTGCCGCCGTTTGATAAATAGTCACGAAACCTTGCAAAAAAGTACGACACTCACTTTGTCTGTATGGAAAGTTTTGGGGTGATCCGTCAAGTAGGGACGGAGGAAAAGGGGTGTCCCAAAACACTTTTTCCCCATGCATTTTTCCATATGGATTTTGAACAGGAACTGTGCCTGAATCACTAGAAGGAATTACACCAAATTTGACAGAAAGGTAACTCGTGGTCCAGAAAGAGCTATTTTTGTTATTTGGTGTAAATCTGTTCAGCAGTTTTTAAGAAATTAAAGAAAAATAAAATCTGTATGTATAGGGACACGATGGCTCTGCGAACCCTCCCGATCTCGTACTGAGTTCTGACTGGCTGCCAACACTTTAAAAAGGACGTGTTGGCAGTCATGTTGGGATTTGACTTCAGCCGAGACCCAGAAAAAAAAGATATTAAAAAAAAAAGGGGCCAGAGTAAAGCCCTGGTGCTGCAAAAAAGCATTTTTGGGTGAATTTTCGCCTGGAGACGCAGCAGATCCACAGATCCAGCCAGGCCCCAGGAGCATTGAATTTTTGAATGCGGGGGCAGGCCACCTGTCCCAACCCAGGGGACGACTACCACCTTGGAGCTGATGTCCAATGAAACGCAGAGGGAAGGGCCGCCTAGCCCCCAGCATCCCTAGAGAACCATCACCTCCTCAGGGCTGATGTACAATGAAATGCAGGAGGGCTATTCAACCTCACGGGAACCATCATCTCCCCCGGGCTGATGTCCAATGAAATGCAGCGGGGGCACCCCCGAGACCCCAGGAACCACAACCTCCCCAGGGCTGATATCTCATGAAATGTGTGGGGTGGGCACTCCCACAGCAACAGGGACTGCCATTCGTGCCCTAAGGTAAGGTAATTATAACTCGTGCCCTCACCATGCACTGCTAATTACCCCCCAAATTACAGCACTCATGACAGCTTTGATAATGTCACTGATACTATCAATGTAATAATTGCAATAAACGTTTTGATGAAAAAACTGTGCATGGCAGGGACAGGAGTTATAGTACCCTAGGGCCCGAGTTATAGTTACTCTAACTCTAACAGATGAATTTCTATTGTTTTCCATGTTTAAAATGAGAGCCTAACTATAATGTGCCTGTAACCTTTTTTTAAGTGAATATATAATATAAATATATATAACAGAGAAGATTGAAGAAGCTCCGCTGCCACCTACAGGCTGCCAAAGGAACTGGATATATATTTCCCTGCTTTGATCATTGTAATCCGAGGCTTTGGAAAACAACATAGAAATTTATAGCCGATTATTGCTAAAGTTGCTGCTGGCCACATAAAATCTTGCAAAGGGCCCGGGGACCATAGTTTGGAAACCCGTGGCTTAGGTGATAATGAATACGATCAGGACGGCATTGCAGATCTTTGGAAGATTTTGATTGCAGGGAAGGCATTGCAGATCTTTGGAAGATTTTGATCGCTTTTCCAAAAATAGAGGCCTTTTCCTGTGGTGGGATAGATGGAGAGCTCCCATTGAGATTCCCTTCTGTGCTCCCAATGTTGTGGCACTAGTTGAACCACGAATCATAAATACATTTGGTAATTACTTGAAAGTTGCAGATAATCTAATTAACAATAGGTCCTGATGAAAGTCAAAGGCCCTTAGTGCCCGTGTCAGGCTGAAACATGTTGACCTTAATTTTAGTTCTATAGGATTCATTGCTGATCCTCACAACGTCACCTGTTTTTAATCTTACCCTTATCCTTTTTATGGAAATGAATAAATAGGAATTTAGGATATGAGGTAATTTAAACTCCCATTTTTTTCAGTTACCTTCTCAATGAGATACTCGTGATGATGCTACCCACAAAATCCCCCCACATTGGTAACATTCACTGTTGAGGGTAGAATACATGGTTGGGGGTCTGCTGAGAAAGTTTTCAGGGGACCTGGAATGATATGGTATTAGGGTTCACTTATTTTGGTTATTAGTGTTTGGACAAAGGAAGCAGAATGAACCTTAGAGACAGCTTCTTTTTCCCTCTTTCACTCATTTACTAAAATATTTTATGTCATTTTTAGGTCAAGCATTCAAGACCTCTTGTATATACTTTAGTATGTACGTGTTTTTGAGCTCTCTGCTTTTTCATTTGTTTATTTCAGGGCCCTTTAAACATCCTTGCTTGCTAGTGGTCAGATCTTCCTCTTAGTTCCTCCTTTACGTCAGGTGTACACTCCCGCAGAGCATTGCCCCAGGTACTTGTGCCCTTCTACTTGTCCCAGTGTAGCATTTGTTTAGGGACTACTTTTCCTTTTCACTAAAAGCATCTGACCAGAGCGCTGGATGTTTTCAGTCGCTTCAGGTCCATTTCTGCTAACAGGGTTGTAAATCAAGTTCCTCTCTCGTTATATTTGCAGTGTATTCAAAAACTACGGTAAAATGTTAGAGGCTGCCTTCCCACAGTGACTGCTTCTGCCCCTGCTGCACAAAGAGAATCGTGGTGGGACTGCAACTATTTCCATCCAGTTACACAATGACAATGGCAGAGAAAATCGCTACCATTACGATTTTTAATGTATATTTATCCTATTTTAAGATGGCAGCTGCACATGATGCATGATGACATCATTAATGTCATGATTAGTCGTCTTGTGTGTTTCACCATTGCTTATGCTTTTGAAATTACTATCGGGTAATATGTGACACGGAGGGGCCGCCCACTTAAAGTCCTGATTACAACTATTTAAACTTTTATCTGACCAAATAGGCCACTACATTTCTTTCCATCTTCCTTTTGCTGTGTTTACTGCGTCCATAGGTATGAGCGTCAACGGCCGTCTTGCTCAGGCCAGAATAACTGTAGCTCCAATAGCTGCTGACGCTTTACAAGTACACTAATAACCTATAAACCCCAGTTGACACTTGGCCTTAACATTAAAGACTTGAGTAGTCCCACAGATGGTTATGACATGTCACTGCCTTCTGGGACATAAAGTTCAAATGTTGTTGAATTGCAAAGCTCAACATACGCAGTAAAACTAAGGTCCCAGAAGCCACAGCGTTTACAACAACCAAAGTTCGTTTTCCGCCATTGATGGTGACGTCATTGGCCACTGTCTGTACAGCTGAAAAGGACTGCATCAAACAGCCACATTCAAGCTACCGAATCAGCGCCATTATCCTGTATATTTCGTTTAGTTCACATTTTTCGCACAGCAGCCTTTTTTGATGCAGGTAAGTGGATGTCAGTACTTCTGTGGAACTTTCACCTCACAGGGCAGGCAGCTTATTTTCGGTTCCTGTGGTTTTCCCTCCCTGCTTCCTAGTCATGTGTGGCCTTTCCAAGCTTGCTTTGATGTACTGAGTTGCACTGCATCTCAGTTAAGGCCCAACAGTGCCGCTTGTGAGTCTGAGATGCTTCTGTTCATTTTTAGAAGGGATAAGGCTGAGGTTTGGGCAGGATGGTTTCTTTTGGTTATTTTGAGGCTGATTTATTTGGTCGCCATCTGTAAAGATGCAGCCAGTAAAAAACGGAATGAACACAACCATCGCCACTGTTTAAGATTAGTTCCAGCATAGCAATCACATTTTCATCTTCAACAGTTGAGGCACTTCAGAGTGTTGCATTTTTGCTAGTTTTTGTTTAGCTGCCTACTTTGAAGGAGACAGCTGAGCAGTGTTGAATAGTGTCTTGTGTAAAGGTGCTGTCCCGGGCTGCAAGACTGCAGACAGGAAAGACATAGCATTGATTGCGATATTGCCATGTACTGACAGCGGGGATCGTGAGACTCGCTTCTCAATATCTGTTACACTGAGCATTAAGCTGGTGAAAAAATGGCACAACACTTCTTGGTTAAACAGATATTGCGCTCCTGTGAGCCACGTTTTTATACAGAGCATTTGATGCTAAATAAAATTGTATCTGAATTTTTGAGTTGCAGTTGCATGCAAAATGTACGGTATTTTACAGTCCTTTACTGCAGAACGTTTCTTTTCTTCTTTACCCTACAGTGGGTGTTTGATGTTGGCTTAATTAACAGTAGTATTGCTCACAAATAAGTGCATAGCCTGCACTTCAAATTGAGTTAGTAAATATAAAAAAAGGTATTCCTGTTTTCCAACACTGCGGTGTGTTTTTCTGTTGAACCAAAAGGCATAGTCGACATCCACAGGGAGACCCTTTCACAAGCTTTCTGATCCAGGCACTGAGACAACTGAGCTATCCTGTTAGAAACCCCATATAGGCAAGGATACCTGGGCACACCGGCTTCATGTGGAATTCCTCTGTAAAACAGATATAATAAAGTGATTCCCATCTAGGCTCTTGTGTAAGGTGTTCAAGTGAAAAGCACAGGGAAACAAAACCGTGCGAACACCTAGGACACGCAGAGGTTTCAGACTTCTGCATTCTTTGCTCTGCCCTCCTTGCTATGATCACAAACAAGTGTGCAACAATTTACCCATATGATGGCAACTGATGTGAGCTTAACGGTTCCACAAACTGGTGCGATTTTACAAAGGTCAGCTGCTCAACTGTGAACTGCTAGTGGAAAGAAGTCTGTGCCAGCCTGGGTTAGATAAAATGGATGATCCATGCGCAAACATAACACCAAAACCTGCTGACGACTACGTGAGACACTGAGTTTCAGACCAGATCGCAGGTCGGGTCAGTGGAGTGAGAGAAAGTAGAAGTATGTTTGTATGATGGACTGTGGGCTCAAAGCCAACACTTGATGAAAATATCACATCATATGTGGCCACGTGGCCGCACTGACTGGGTTACTCTTTGAATACTAATTGCAACACTGACATAGCTTTGTCTGGTGCTAGATTTACAAACCCCCTACCGGTGTAGCGCACACCACTTTGCATTCTGACTCTTGTTTACATGGCTTCATTCAAAGTACAGGACTAAGAGTACCAGAATGTAAATAATGTGGGATAAAAATGCAAGGAGCTGTCAACTGGCACCATGTCTCTCGGGAGTTGAATTCTTGGTTCATTCCAGCTGAGCAGATTCTTCACTCACGTGTAAGGCTAGTTATATCTGAGAGCCCATGTGAACACCTACCAAGGCTGACTTCCAGTGCAGCACCCTTCTTCACTCTTATGTAAGGCTGGTTATGTTGAAGTGCACATATGAACTCCTACAAAGGCAAACTCAGTTCCATTCCTCCCAGTTGCATATGGCTAGTTATGTCCAGGTATGTCTAACAGTGCATGTAAACTTCTACTGACTTTCAGCGCAGCTTTGTTCCTCCCTGTTGCGCATAGCTGCATACTTCTGAGAGCCCATGTAAACTCCTATGAAGGTTAACTTTCATGGCACTACATTCCTCTCTGGTTCATATGGCTAGTTATGATCTGTGTCCTACTAATAAGTCCTGTGAATGACCCCTTGCTAAGATACGGGACGAAATGCCACTGACAACCATCCTGCTGAGCAAGACGTACATTTAATGACCTCTGGGTGCAGAAATTCTGCTCTTCTGTGGACTTCTGAGTTTCTCATTGTTAGAAATGGGGTTTTTGGTTGGCAGATAGGTTGCCCTCTGTCCAAGCAAGAACCCTCACTCTAGTCAGGGTAAGTCACACACAATCCAAAATCAGCCTGTGCTCACCCTCCGGTAGCTTGGCACGAGCAGTCAGGCTTAACTTAGAAGGCAATGTGTAAAGCATTTGTGCAATAAATCATACAACACCATAGTATAGCACCACAAAAATACACCACACAGTGTTTAGAAAAATATAGAATATTTATCTGGATAATTGTAGGTCAAAACGATCAAAGTTGCAATACGAATTTGTAAAGATATCACTGGGAAGTGATATAGAGTGTCTTAAGTCTTTAGAATGTAATACAGTGTCTTTCAAGCACAAAGTACCTGGTTTCTGGTGGAAAATCTCCTTAGAGGGCCACAGGAGAAGAGATGCGTGGAAAAAGGGGTGTGTGCGTCGATTTCTCCTCAGCACACACAGACTTGCGTCGGTCTTTTCCACGCGGGGAAGTCGGGCGTCGTTTTCCGGCGCGCAGACAGTCTCTTTTTGTGGATCGCGGGGATTACCAGATGTCCCGGGTCTGTGCGTGGATTCTCCTGCTTATTTTCCGGCTGCGCGTCGTTCTGCGGGGCTGCACGTCGAAGTTTCGATCTCACGGTAGGCGTCGCGTCGATTTCTCCTTGGAAGTCGGGGGGCGTTGTCCTTGCGAGGCCGTGCGTCGAAATTTTGGTCTCACGGCAGGCGTCGCGTCGATTTCTCCTTGGAAGTCGGGCGGCGTTGTCCTTGCGAGGCCGTGCGTCGAAATTTTGGTCTCACGGCAGGCGTCGCGTCGATTTCTCCTTGGAAGTCGGGCAGCGTTGTCCTTGCGAGGCCGTGCGTCAAAGTTTCGCACTCACGGTAGGCGTCGCGTCGATTTCTCCTTGGAAGTCGGGCGGCTTTGTCCTTGCGAGGTTGTGCGTCGAAGTCTCGATCGTCCCGAGGGCGTCGCGTTGATCAGCGTCGGTGTGCGGCGTGTTTCTCGCCGCGAAACAAGCTGTGCGTCGAAATTTTCGGCGCACGGAGCGTCCACGTGAAAGGAAGAAGTCTTTTTGGTCCTGAGACTTCAAGGAACAGGAGGCAAGCTCTATCCAAGCCCTTGGAGAGCACTTTTACAGCCAGACAAGAGTTCAGCAAGGCAGCAGGGCAACAGCAAGACAGCAGTCCTTTGGAGAAAGCAGACAGGTGAGTCCTTTGAGCAGCCAGGCAGTTCTTCTTGGCAGGATGTAGTTTCTGGTTCAGGTTTCTTCTCCAGCAAGTGTCTGATGAGGTAGGGCAGAGGCCCTGTTTTATACTAAGTTGTGCCTTTGAAGTGGGGGTGATTTCAAAGAGTCTCTAAGAAATGCACCAAGTTCCCTTTCAGCTCAATCCTGTCTGCCAGAGTCCCAGTAGGGGGTGTGGCAGTCCTTTGTGTGAGGGCAGGCCCTCCACCCTCCCAGCCCAGGAAGACCCATTCAAAATGCAGATGTATGCAAGTGAGGCTGAGTACCCTGTGTTTGGGGTGTGTCTGAGTGAATGCACAAGGAGCTGTCAACTAAACCTAGCCAGACGTGGATTGAAGGGCACAACAAGTTTTTAGTGCAAAGAAATGCTCACTTTCTAAAAGTGGCATTTATAGAATAGTAATATTAAATCCGACTTCACCAGTCAGCAGGATTTTATATTACCATTCTGGCCATACTAAATATGACCTTCCTGCTCCTTTCAGATCAGCAGCTGCCACTTCAACAGTGTATGAGGGCAGCCCCAATGTTAGCCTATGAAGGGAGCAGGCCTCACAGTAGTGTAAAAACGAATTTAGGAGTTTTACACTACCAGGACATATAACTACACAGGTACATGTCCTGCCTTTTACCTACACAGCACCCTGCTCTAGGGGTTACCTAGGGCACACCTTAGGGATGACTTATATGTAGAAAAAGGGGAGTTCTAGGCTTGGCAAGTACTTTTAAATGCCAAGTCGAAGTGGCAGTGAAACTGCACACACAGGCCTGGCAATGGCAGGCCTGAGACAAGGTTAAGGGGCTACTGAGGTGGGTGGCACAACCAGTGCTGCAGGCCCACTAGTAGCATTTAATCTACATGCCCTAGGCACAGGTAGTGCACTCTAATAGGGACTTATAGGTAAATTAAATAGTCAATCATGGATAAACCAATCAATAGTACAATTTACACAGAGAGCATATGCACTTTAGCACTGGTTAGCAGTGGTAACGTGCTCAGAGGTCAAAAGCCAACAACAACAGGTCAGAAAAAATAGGAGGAAGGAGGCAAAAAGTTTGGGGATGTCCCTGTCAAAAAGCCAGGTCCAACATGACCCCCCACCAGCCTAAAGCCAGGGGAGAACAATCACTATCCTGATGTACTTCCCTGTTTGAGGCGACAGAACAAGGACCCAGGCCCACAACAGCAGGGGCATGCTCCAGTTCTTCGCCTTCCTGACTCCAATTGGATCCCTCTGTCCATACTCTCAGGGCCCACTAAGCCCATCCATGGGGAACCTTTCTCCTTTCCTGCGGATCCCATCTGTGCAGCACCTAACCTTACATTGCTCACAGATGTATCCCAGGAGCAAGATAGTACCACCAGGACCAACACAGTGGTGTTGCCCATTCTATCCCCGGGGTGGGACACTTGTCCCCTCCCCAGGGATAACTCTGTCCACCCGGACAGCAAGCCACAGTGATTACTGACAGCTGCCAGGGATGAGAGCCAGGCCCCAGGCCTCTCAAAGCTCTCCAACCACTGTGGCTGTGGAGAGTGGGGGGCGGTAGCCCCAGGTGCTGGGCACCCTTTAACCACTCTCCCTTCCACCAGGTCAGGGATGACAGCCTGAACCTGGTCCTCCCCTCGGGGGCTTTGTACCCTCCCTCCTGGAGCGGTACCCCCAGAGTCCAACATGGCCAGGGGGCTTACAGAAGTCGCCCTGTACCATTCCTCCACCAGTGCAGGGCTGTTAACCTGCCACTGGCCCTCCAACCTGGGGTCTGTACCTTCAGGTTGGACTAGGGCCCGGGGTGAGGCTTCCCTCCCCCTGCCCTCCCTTCTGGGGTCCAGCACCCTCCAACTAGGAGTGGCCTCCTCAGAAGACCACATGGTAGGGGCACTGTTATCAGTAGCCCCTCCCTCCAGGTCCGGGGGGACACCCTGAACCTGGTCTTCCAGCCCAGGGTCTGTACCCTCAGACTGGATCACCGCCTGGCAAACCAGGACTTCCTGGGAGGCACACCTACCCCCCACCAGGTCAGAGTTTAACCTCTGCACCTGCCCATTCAACTCAGAGTCACCACCCTGAAGTTGAACAATTGCCTGGCACGCCAGGACTTCCTGGAGGGCACACTGACCCTCCACCAGGTCAGAGTTTAACCTCTGCACCTGACCATTCAACTCAGAGTCACCACCCTGAAGTTGAACAATTGCCTGGCACACCAGGACTTCCTGGAGGGCACACTGACCCTCCACCAGGTCAGAGTTTAACCTCTGCACCTGACCATTCAACTCAGAGTCACCACCCTGAAGTTGAACAATTGCCTGGCGCACCAGGACTTTCTGGGAGGCACACCTACCTCCCACCAGGTCAGAGTTTAACCTCTGAGCCTGGTTCCCCAACCCAGGGTCACCACCCTGAGGTTGGGCAATTGCCTGGCACGCCAGGACTTTCTGGGGGGCACACCTACCCCCCACCAGGTCAGAGTTAAACCTCTGAACCTGGTCATCCAACCCAGAGTCAACACCCTGAGGTTGGACAATTGCCTGGCACAGCAGGGCTTCTTGGGAGGCACACCTACCTCCCACCAGGTCAGAGTTTAACCTCTGAACTTGGGTATCCAACCCAGAGTCAGCACTCTGAGGTTGAACAATTGCCTGGCACGCCAGGCCTTTCTGGAGGGCACACGGACCCTCCACCAGGTCAGAGGTTAACCTCTGAACTGGGCCATTCAACTCAGAGTTACCACCCTGAAGTAGAACAATCGCCTGGCACGCCAGGACTTCCTGGAGGGCACACTGACCCTCCACCAGGTCAGAGTTTAACCTCTGAACCTGGTTCTCCAACCTAGGGTCACCATCCTGAGGTTGGACAACTGCCTGGTACACCAGGGCTTTCTGGGGGGCACACCTACCCCCCACCAGGTCAGAGGTTAACCTCTGAACCTGGATATCCAACCCAGAGTCACCACCCTGAGGTTGAACCATTGCCTGGCAGGCCAGGACTTTCAGGGAGGCACACCTACCTCCCACCAGGTCAGAGTTTAACCTCTGAGCCTGGTTCTCCAACCCAGGGTCACCACCCTGAGGTTGAACCATTGCCTGGTATACCAGGACTTTCTGGGGGGCACACCTACCCCCCACCAGGTCAGAGTTTGACCTCTGAACCGGGTTAGCCAACCCAGAGTCACCACCCTGAGGTTGGGCAATTGCCTGGCACCCCAGGACTTTCTGGGAGGCACACCTACCTCCCACCAGGTCAGAGTTTAACCTCTGAACCTGGCCATCCAACCCAGAGTCGACACCCTGAGGTTGGACAACTGCCTGGCACGCCAGGACTTTCTGGGGGGCACACCTACCCCCCACCAGGTCAGAGTTTGACCTCTTCACCTGGTAAGCCAACCCAGAGTCACCACCCTGAGGTTGAGCCATTGCCTGGCATTCCAGGACTTTCTGGGGGGCACATCTACCCCCCACCAGGTCAAAGTTTAACCTCTGAACCCGGTTATCCAACCCAGAGTCACCACCCTGAGGTTGAATCTTTGCCTGGCATGCCAGGACTTCCTGGGGGGCACTCTCACCCCCCACAAGGGACACGCCGTCCCCAAGGGCCACACAAGAGTCTGGTTGGCGCAGGTCTCCCGACCTCTGCCCATCCGGCAGAGTCTGGGTTTCCCCCAAATCAGAAACGGTCTCACCTGGGTCATTCCTGGGGGGCTCTGCTCTCAGAGCTGACCCCTGACTTTCAAGATCCTCCACTGGGGTCTGCCACCCCCTCTCAACCCTATGTCTGGACTTCTGCACCCCCTCACTAGGAGTGGTACTGCCAGACACCAGAACTGTTGGGATGCTGTCTACAGTCATCCCCCCAAGTTCTTCTGACACTGCAGGGCTTCCCTCAAAAGGTGGCCCTACGGTACAGGTTAGGCTCTGAGACCTACCTGGGACACTACAATCCTCTCCCACCTCACTTGGTCGGGAACCACCTAGACCACTCCTTTCAGGAGCACCCCCAAATGCCTCTTCAGACTCTCTGGTACTCACCCAAAAGTCTGCCTCCACTGTAAGTTCCCTGGGGTCAGAGAACTCACACTCCACCTGGTGTTGGCGTAGCTCTGGAAAATAAGGACCAGACATATGCTCTCCAGCAATTACATCACTCTGCCCTTCACATGTATTAACCACAGTACCCTTCACCCAACCACCTAGTAACTCAGCCTTGGAAAAGCACTCTACATCACCCTCTTGAGACTGGTGAGACAGTTTCTGTCTGTCCCTGACACTCAACCCAAACTCTTCTGGGATGTCTCTACACTCTATATTCAGGACGTCCACCAGGGGGGAACCCTTTTCTCTGTCACTCTCTGCTAGAGTCAGTAAAGTGTCCCTCCCCCCAGTAGGAATATGACTCCCTGTGCCAGTTCCCCAATTCTTCTCAGGGACCCTGTGCATAACGGGAACTACCTCATACCCTTGAACTGCCTGGGGTGTGTCAACTCCCTTCTTCAAGTTGGGCACCACATCTCTGGGCTTGTGCCCTTCTTCAGCAGTACTAGATGCAAGATTTTTGCTGCCACCATCTGAACTGGACTCAGCCCTTCCGGCCTCCAGTTTCAGCTCTTTACAGCTCAGCTCTTGAGCTGCAATCTTTTCTTCTTCCAGGGCTAAGAGACTTGCTGCCTCAGCCCTTTCAATAAACTCATCTAGCTCTTCCATCCACCGTGCTTGAGCCATGAGCCATTCTTTTTTCACTGGGTCTCTTTCCTCATCTGAGTCGTCCTCCTCCTCCTCTGAGGGGTACTTAGTCATTTGGTTTCTTGCTGCCTCTCTCTCTGCCCATCTGTCTTCCTCCCAGACTATGTAGGCATGTAGCATCTCTGCTTTAGTAGATCTCTTTGCTACAGGAAGGCCACATTCTCTGCAAAGCTTCCTTAGGTCAGCCTTAGTGAGGTGGTCAGTAGGCAAAAAGAATAAGTAGGTAAGCGATCCCATTCTGATAGGATCTTACCAGCAAAAACCAAAATCCAAAGTCCAAAAATATCAATAGTATATCCAGGAGGACATCAGAGACCAAAAGTCAAAAAAGAGATAAAAAATCAAGTTGACCTTCAACTGTGGGTAGGTAGTGAAATACTTAGCTACTGTATGTCACTGCACAAACACAAGTCCTATCCTCACCGCTGATCACCAATGTTAGAAATGGGGTTTTTGGTTGGCAGATAGGTTGCCCTCTGTCCAAGCAAGAACCCTCACTCTAGTCAGGGTAAGTCACACACAATCCAAAATCAGCCTGTGCTCACCCTCCGGTAGCTTGGCACGAGCAGTCAGGCTTAACTTAGAAGGCAATGTGTAAAGCATTTGTGCAATAAATCATACAACACCATAGTATAGCACCACAAAAATACACCACACAGTGTTTAGAAAAATATAGAATATTTATCTGGATAATTGTAGGTCAAAACGATCAAAGTTGCAATACGAATTTGTAAAGATATCACTGGGAAGTGATATAGAGTGTCTTAAGTCTTTAGAATGTAATACAGTGTCTTTCAAGCACAAAGTACCTGGTTTCTGGTGGAAAATCTCCTTAGAGGGCCACAGGAGAAGAGATGCGTGGAAAAAGGGGTGTGTGCGTCGATTTCTCCTCAGCACACACAGACTTGCGTCGGTCTTTTCCACGCGGGGAAGTCGGGCGTCGTTTTCCGGCGCGCAGACAGTCTCTTTTTGTGGATCGCGGGGATTACCAGATGTCCCGGGTCTGTGCGTGGATTCTCCTGCTTATTTTCCGGCTGCGCGTCGTTCTGCGGGGCTGCACGTCGAAGTTTCGATCTCACGGTAGGCGTCGCGTCGATTTCTCCTTGGAAGTCGGGCGGCGTTGTCCTTGCGAGGCCGTGCGTCGAAATTTTGGTCTCACGGCAGGCGTCGCGTCGATTTCTCCTTGGAAGTCGGGCGGCGTTGTCCTTGCGAGGCCGTGCGTCGAAATTTTGGTCTCACGGCAGGCGTCGCGTCGATTTCTCCTTGGAAGTCGGGCAGCGTTGTCCTTGCGAGGCCGTGCGTCAAAGTTTCGCACTCACGGTAGGCGTCGCGTCGATTTCTCCTTGGAAGTCGGGCGGCTTTGTCCTTGCGAGGTTGTGCGTCGAAGTCTCGATCGTCCCGAGGGCGTCGCGTTGATCAGCGTCGGTGTGCGGCGTGTTTCTCGCCGCGAAACAAGCTGTGCGTCGAAATTTTCGGCGCACGGAGCGTCCACGTGAAAGGAAGAAGTCTTTTTGGTCCTGAGACTTCAAGGAACAGGAGGCAAGCTCTATCCAAGCCCTTGGAGAGCACTTTTACAGCCAGACAAGAGTTCAGCAAGGCAGCAGGGCAACAGCAAGACAGCAGTCCTTTGGAGAAAGCAGACAGGTGAGTCCTTTGAGCAGCCAGGCAGTTCTTCTTGGCAGGATGTAGTTTCTGGTTCAGGTTTCTTCTCCAGCAAGTGTCTGATGAGGTAGGGCAGAGGCCCTGTTTTATACTAAGTTGTGCCTTTGAAGTGGGGGTGATTTCAAAGAGTCTCTAAGAAATGCACCAAGTTCCCTTTCAGCTCAATCCTGTCTGCCAGAGTCCCAGTAGGGGGTGTGGCAGTCCTTTGTGTGAGGGCAGGCCCTCCACCCTCCCAGCCCAGGAAGACCCATTCAAAATGCAGATGTATGCAAGTGAGGCTGAGTACCCTGTGTTTGGGGTGTGTCTGAGTGAATGCACAAGGAGCTGTCAACTAAACCTAGCCAGACGTGGATTGAAGGGCACAACAAGTTTTTAGTGCAAAGAAATGCTCACTTTCTAAAAGTGGCATTTATAGAATAGTAATATTAAATCCGACTTCACCAGTCAGCAGGATTTTATATTACCATTCTGGCCATACTAAATATGACCTTCCTGCTCCTTTCAGATCAGCAGCTGCCACTTCAACAGTGTATGAGGGCAGCCCCAATGTTAGCCTATGAAGGGAGCAGGCCTCACAGTAGTGTAAAAACGAATTTAGGAGTTTTACACTACCAGGACATATAACTACACAGGTACATGTCCTGCCTTTTACCTACACAGCACCCTGCTCTAGGGGTTACCTAGGGCACACCTTAGGGATGACTTATATGTAGAAAAAGGGGAGTTCTAGGCTTGGCAAGTACTTTTAAATGCCAAGTCGAAGTGGCAGTGAAACTGCACACACAGGCCTGGCAATGGCAGGCCTGAGACAAGGTTAAGGGGCTACTGAGGTGGGTGGCACAACCAGTGCTGCAGGCCCACTAGTAGCATTTAATCTACATGCCCTAGGCACAGGTAGTGCACTCTAATAGGGACTTATAGGTAAATTAAATAGTCAATCATGGATAAACCAATCAATAGTACAATTTACACAGAGAGCATATGCACTTTAGCACTGGTTAGCAGTGGTAACGTGCTCAGAGGTCAAAAGCCAACAACAACAGGTCAGAAAAAATAGGAGGAAGGAGGCAAAAAGTTTGGGGATGTCCCTGTCAAAAAGCCAGGTCCAACACTCATTATCATAGATTCTACACATAAAATTGTGGTCCTTTCTGCTGTTCCTTGATTCTATTGTGATCACATTTGTGTGCAGTTCACACAACACGGAATACTCTTTTCACTTGTTTTAATGTATGTGTGTGCTGCATGTGAATATTAATGATCTGAGAATTTTCTGTCTAAAGTCTTTTTTTTGGTCATATCCTTTTTGTTGAATTGTGGCACAGTACAATTTATTTTGGGTATTGCATAAATCATGAATCATAATCTCTAATTATACTTTTAGGCAGGGCCACTGGAATTATGTGACATGGCACAGCCAAATTATGTTGTACCATTAAAACACATGGGTAAAAGACATTGTAATTTACAATGCCATATTGAGACCCATTGGCATTGCCAATGCCTGTTTATATAAGGCGGCACCCATGAAATATGGTGGCCTCCCTGACAAAATCATGGCCCTGGCACAATAGAAGTAATGTTTTACGTACTGGGGCATCCATACTATATTTTGAAGCTAAGTGGGTAAACTGCTGGGGAAATTCTATTTTCATTAACTTGGAAAACCATGAAAGGATTTGAATATTTAATTAGTGCCCTTTGAACACCTACGACAGTATAGCAAACTTATGTGAAATTTGATCTTTAAAATGCCTTATGTCATCCAATTATTTTCAAATATTTTTTCTGGAGTGGAAAACCCTTTAGGAGAGATCTAGCTTACTCTCTTTACTCACTTATTACAATTCAGGTCAAGTATTATGCCCCAGAACTTTCAAAGATTAAGCCAACACCATAATATGAGCGGTATCTAATATAGACATTCGTCTGTGTTACGCTGTTATATTAATCATGCAGTTGTCATGGAACTTCAGCAATTTCAACTGTTGTGATGTTAAGGTCATGTGACATACCTTCCTGGGAAAATCGGGGTCAAAGGCCATATGATGTCACTAAGGTCAAAGGGTATGAGATGGCACTTCCACTATACCCCTGGCATTGGGATGAATGGACATCCATGCATAACAGTGCCAATGTATGTGGAACCACGTCGGTCAATGTATCTCTTTCTGAAGACGTAATTATGTTCCACTCCTTTCATTTTATATAACCACCATGGACTCAGTAGTGTACTAATGAATACAGATGCACGGTGCTTGTAAAGCATGCTCCGACTTCTCAGTTGGCTAAATGACATAAATCATAGTTTGTGGAAAAGCAACACTAATGAAAATTAGTTTGCTTAGGTGAGCTGTCAAAACATAGAAATCATTTAAGTTACCGCATTCCTTGACTGGTAAACATTGCTGGACCACAAATGCAAATCATTTTGTTTACTGGTTCTTTTTTTCTTTCAATAAGTGTTGATAGAAGAGGCAGCGAGATAGTTCCTTTCATTCCAGTCCACTCATCTGTTGGTTCTGAGAGAACAAATTGCATTTCACACCTGAAAATGAAAAGACAAGTTTGAGTGGAATGTATTTGGTTGCCAAAGTGACCTGGATCTTCCAAAGCTTCTTTAAAATACTTCTGCAGCACAAAAGTAGTGATCTACGACAAGGTGTCACCGCAGCAGTAATGAAAATATTTATTACCGAATTTGCAAGGACTAAGCTCGCCACGATCTGGTCTCTCACCTCGATTCACCTTATCTGCATGAAAAATACCGGTCCTAGAACCAGAAGTGGCCAGCAACACAGAGCATAGACTGGGAGTTACTGCAGAAGGGTATCTTAAAAGACCTTTATTAAGTAACTTCCAACTTGCGGTTCTTAAAATAGGAGAGGTAGGGCTTAATTCATGAAAAAGTCAGAAATCACCACAGATGTATGCTTCCCACTTGTAGAGATTTAAAACCGCTACTTATGTGAAAGAAAAGAGACACTGGAGAAAGTCATGGAAATCTAGCACTTGTTTCATTACATTTGCTATTTTAACAAGGGGGCAGTAGGTGCAGTGGTACCCCCTGAGTGGCCCATTTAATGCTGATAATTGCTGTATTGTACTATCCCAACAGCTGTCAAAGGGTCCATCTTCCCTGCTTACTTCCAAATGCATGACCATGTTAGTAGTCTGGATGCAAACTAATTGCCTGCAGCTCAACTTCGACAAGACGTATGTACTTGTCTTCAGCAACAAGACCTCTCTATGGGATACCACCTAATGGCCGTCAAAGCTAGGACCAACACCCACAAGACACACCACAAATCTAGGGATCACCTTAGAAGACAAGCCCAACATGACAACTCAAGACAATGCAGTATGCATCTCCTGCTTCCACATCCTATGCATGCTGCAAAAACAATTTCAAATGGTTGCCTCAGAATAGCAGACAGACCAACACGAAGGCACTCATCAGCAGCAGGCTGGACTACCACAATACTCTATGCTGGAATCTCCAAACAACTCCTACACAGACTCCAGACCACCACTACAAGACTCATACTGGACCCACACCGCAGTCACATCACACTGCACCTTAAGAAGCTCACAAGTACAGTCAATTTAAACTTCTCACACACATACAAAGCGCTACACAACACAAAACCCGAATACCTTAACAGCCGCATACACATTTACCAACCCACCAGACACCTATGCCAGTGGCTTAAAATTAACCTTAGCAGCTCCAGGGTGCCACCTCAGCACAGTACACATTTCCCACTTCCGCAAAAGCAAAACTGGAGGTCGCTCATTCTCCTAAATCGCACCCAAGAAGTGGAATGACCTCCCTCAACACATCAGAGCCTCCTCCTCACTGTTTGAGTTCCGCAAGAAGCTGAAGACCTGGCTATTTGTATAAGCACCTTGGGGACCACAAACCTAAACACTTGCCCAAGCGTCTGCATACCCCGACAGGTGATTAGTGTGCTATATAAATCAATATAACATAACACCAGGACCTATGAAATCCTTGCTGTGCTACTGCATTTCAATGGGCCTGAACTCCGGTGCCTGTCAGTTAGAGCATGTCATTCTAAGTTCCATATGTTTCATGCCACCTATATGCAACTTTTCACAATGCAATAAGTGGAGGATAGAACACATGCTCAAGCAGAAACTCAATGTAGACAATAAGAGCTGGTGCCTAGCTCTTCTGGTTGAAAGAATTGAGAAGGCCTCAGTGCTTAATTTGTGCTGGTTGTTTCCGGTGCTGGGCAACGGCACTCATTTTTGAGAGCCGTAGTTTATTCTTCTGCCTCAAGCATTTGCTGCCAGCAAAAGACACATATGGGAAAGACGGAGGAAGGGAAGAGCGAAAAAGCGTCACAAAGGGAGAAAGTAGAAAGCTGCAAGAGTGAGCTGAAGGGGTAGGGATTGGCTATAGATGGATTGAAGAGGCCCGAGGTGGCTTCAGGATTACGCCTCCTCAATATTCCATGTTCCCACATTTAATTGCAGCAGCCGCGTGTTTAATAGGAGGGCTGTGGGCACCGGCACGTTTCTATTTACAAATTAAGCACTGGAAGGCATGAACAAAAATACAACATACTATGGAAAAGTGGGTGACATCACTAAATCTGCAGAAACAGTCGAACTAAATGTGCAATGTAAAACACGGAACAACAAGATGGCACAGCATTTAAAATAAGTGTGGTTATCTAATAATGCTAAGGCTCTAATAATGCTTTAAGCGGGTATAAATACAAATTCAAACCCAATTGAGGCAAATGGTAGGACTACAACAGACTTACTGGTAAGCAGAATGATGTACTTTTATAATTGATTGCAACACTGTGCAGTGCATGTGGGGAAGATGCGTGGTGTTTTCTATTCATGTGCTTTGCTTGATAAAATCGTTAAAGCTGATTTATGAGAAAGAAAAAAAAACTCACAAATGTTACTACAAACAGTAGTTTTCTTCGTATACATCTGTTTGGCATGACCCAAATGTGTGCAAAATGTCCTCACAGCTAAACGTCTACAGGCATGATGTTAGCGTTACTGTCACAGTTAGGTTTTGGGGAGTGTTGTGCTGCCTCCCCACACCCACTAAACCCTTTAAGTCGTTTTCTTTAAGGTGTTGGTTTAGAATAACCAAAAAAGTAGGTCTTTATTGGTGTGAGCACCATTTTTCATTCCCCGGATCGTCCCCTGGAATAAAGATTCCCACCTTTGGTAGCGACGAAAGAGTGCACATAAGTGTCAGGATTTTTTACCGTTATAAGTGGCATCTGTGCTCTTAAAAATTAACAAAATGTGATTTTGTGAGCTATTGATATAAACTGCAAGAATGCTGCTCCCGTTAGCTTTTTAGGCGAGCGAGTCATGCGTACCCATGGAAAAAGGTATGCGAGTCGGGCAAGGCACATAAAAATATGGACTGTAGTTACCAAGACTATGGTAACACATTAAAGTCTTGGTCTCAGAAATAGAGGACCCACAAGGGCAATTAAAACCGAAGATTACAAAAGTCGGAAACGTGTTCATTGAAGTGTGACGTGCTTTCCGGGGATTGATTACTGCTTCAATTTAATTACTTTGCCTTTACCGAGGTGTAAGTGGGGGTCATTGATCTATTGTTGCTCATAGAGCTTTGCCATCTAACATCCTTGAATAAAACATATATATACTTACAGAGCAAACCCTGTTTAATAACAACCAAAATAATATCATTTGTACCAGTGAAGAAAGGGCTTCTTGTTGCTGCTATGGGTTATTTTCTGCTGCATGAACGGATGCCTAAAACTACAAGAAACCAGATCTGTTCAGTGTTATGCACTATACAAATCACTCATAACATTCAATACTAGTCATTAATGTAAAGCAACTATTTAATGCAATGTGGCAAAAACGAGGGAGTTCCAGCACGACATTCCATCATAGTATGTGCCCATCCTGAACGTAATGAATGACTGCATTAATTAATAAGTGAGTGCCTGAATGAGAGAATGCAGGTTAGTGCACCCAAAGCAAACAATCATTTTTTTGCATGCACGTCATCCAACCCACAAGCCTGGAGTTGTAAATTCAGTTTGGTAAGAGGAATCGTGAAAGTGTGCGCGGTTGTCCTTATCTGTGATGAGAAGGTGGCTTTTGTGAAAGACAACCCTTCATCGTGAAATTCTAAGTTTATTTGGCAAGATGATCCAGACGTGGTGCTCCCACTCTTGCCAGCGGAGCAACTGACTCGTTTGAATTTCACGTCTTGGTTCAACTATAGCAACAAATTTCTCGGAAATAAGCATTATTTACTTTCGTCATAATGGTAGTTTCATAACGGACTTCCTGTGGTCTTTGTCTGATTATTTTGCCAAATGGACTTCCTATTGGCAAGATGTGGCTGGCAAACTGATTTGAACCTAAAGCCCAATGTATGCCTGACCTATTCAATATAAGCCATCATTGTACACTGTAAAATGTTTTTTGAAGGTACTCCTTTCTGTAAATATTGGGGAGAGGGAGAGAGCGTAGTGTCTCCCAGGACCTGTCAGTGTTTCTAACGTGATCAGACACTTAAAACTCAGTTCTAGAGACCTGACAACGTGGGTCGTGGGTAGATTCTATGGACATAGGGTTGACCTCAGATACAAAACATTTTAACCACTACCTTTTGCTTTACTACTTTCAGTGCTTAATTTGAGCTTGTTGTTTCCGGTGCTGAGCACAGGTACTTATTTTTGAGGGCCGGCGCTTATTCTTCTGCCTCAAGCATTTGCTGCGAGCAAAAGACACATATGGGAAAGACGGAGGAAGAGAAAAATGAAAAAGCGTCACAAAGGGAGAAAGTAGAAAGCTGCAAGAGTGAGTTGAAAGGGCAGGCAGTGGCTTTACATGGACTGAAGAGGCCCGAGATGGCTTCAGGCTTACGCTGCCTCAGTAAGAGGAGGGCTTTGAGCACCGTCACCTTTTTATTTACAAATTAAGCACTGACTACTTTCCACCGCCTCATGCAAAGTTCAGACGCAATAACAGCAGTTTAGTCTTTGTCAGAACACTGCTATACAACCTGTGCTCCCTGCGGGCAGTGCTGCACTCCGCTGCCATCCTATTCTTGGTGGACCAGGCAGTTGGACCATATCACACCAGCGATTCTTCAGCAGAACTATCTACCTCCATATGTGTTAAAATGGCCTGGTTCACCCATGTACAAAAAGACAAGTGGCAGAACATGAGTTCCTTGTAATTACACAACACTACCTGGAGGACTCGTGATTTAAAAAGCAGAACAGCCTGATGTGTGAATAAAGTGTCAATGGAAAGAATTCAGGTAGAATTGAGGGCAATTGTTTAATACCCTGCCTTCTGACACAGGAAGTATCTAAAAGCTTGATTTTTTCACTTACCTTATTATCCACAGAAATGTGTGCAGTGATCTTTATTAGGTGTTTGCTTAATATGAGTTTTGTTTCCGCGGGGTTCTGCCTCCAGCCTTTCTTATCTTGGAACACCAGTTTTCATAGACTATCTGTATTGTCGAGGTTTGAAACAGAGGGGACAGTTGAAGGTTGGTGCTCACCAGTGTGTGCTGTAGGTAGCTCGGTAGTCACAAGGACTACTATAGGCATTTGCATTTTTCCAGTCTCTCCCCATGTTACTCAGTCCATGAGACACACAGGAAGGGAAAGGGCAAGGCAGAGTATTGTTTTGCCTTTTCTGACACCGGGGAGGCAGAGGAATGTGTGTGGCCCTCTAGAGCCACCAACCACCCTCTTGTTTGTCAGTGTATGTCGGCCAAGTGACCCTTCTTTATCAAAGCTGTTAATATGCCAAAATATCTAGGTCAGGAATAGCGGCCTCTGCATATCGACTTCACTTCTAACATGTTCAAGTTAAGAATCAAGTGGCGACTACAGAAGAACTATTCTAAATCTACATCTCCTTACCTTGACAAAATGTTGGTAATTGATACTGTGCTCTCAATATTGCAGCCAGAATGTGCACACTCAACCATTACTTACAAAATCAACTCGCTGCTTCCCTTTTCAAATCTACTCATATCATTCTATCCTTATCACAAACTCTACTAAAAATATAAGAAATCAAAAGCATAATCCTTACACAACAAATGCACAAGGCAAAACAAAAAAAATGTACTAGCCTACCATCTACTAATGTTGGGTTCTGAAGTAGCGTGCTAGTCGTCGAAAGTAGCACTTCAGTGCCTCGTGAGGGGTCGTCAGCGCTTTCTAAATACAATTCACAATTACAATGTTTTGGTAAAACACCAGTACTCTAGCTGGTGGAATAATAATTTAGTCAAAGGAAGTACCAGCCAAAAGAGACCGAAAAACATTCATGGAAGCCTTCATGCTCCTGCAGGCCAATACTTGTCTTATTTCAAAAAGTTATAAGAACATATTTGGTATGCTCTTTCTGTATTTAGACTGACCTGTCTGCTCTCAAAGACATTTCTTTAATGCAGAGCTCTAAAATTATACTCACCACTGGATATGGGGAGTTTTATTTTATGAGGTCAAGCTATTTTTATTTTCCACTGGACCCTTCTGGCAGTGGACCAAAAAGGTGTTCTGTTCAGTCAGAAACTGAATTAGCAATTAAGATGCATTTAAGTCTTATTCTTGTCACATTTGCTCTGTGTTCAGAGACAGAGGTCAAAATTCAGTTTGTCTTCTTGAAATGCAAATACTTTCCTTGTGACTGCAGAGTTCCAGGATTTTGTAAGGTGAACTGTCTGACCTATGTGAAATGAAAGGCTTTTGGTATCAGGTTTTTTTCTAACACACAACATTTATATAACTAAGTCAACTTTACAAACAGTTTCAAAAAATATTTCAGTAGCTGTGAAAGACCATTTTATGTACTTCTGTGTGATGAAACAAATATTTTAATAGGATGAAAAAAGTCAGAACACTTTATTAGGTGATGTGCAAATGATAAATGTTTTTTTAAATCCAATTTTCACATATTATTGTTAATACACTATATAGTTTTATCAGTAAACCTGCAAGTTAGTGGGATGGTTTTTGGACATTTCTTGGAAATTTACTGTCTGTAAATGACAGCGCACCTCCACATCATGCTTTAGTAATATATTTATTTAAAGGGACTGTTTAAACATAAACTGAGAAACACTCCTGCCCTGATGGCAAAGCTATCAGTAAACTAAGAAGCAAGTCATGCATGGATCATGTGTACTCTATATGTGGGCTAGATTTATTATACATGGGGCAAATGTTTAGTGTATTTAATCAAACACAAGAAGATTTCTTTACAGCAGAAATGCTGAACTCACATATTTGAAGGTGCACTCATATGTGAGAATGAAGGAAAATGGGACTGTAAAATACAATATTTACCTAGGATCACCCAATTTGAGACCCGTTTCCTGGTCAAGTACATTACAGTTAGGTCAACTGGATTATTCAAGCTACTCGACCTGCAGGTCTAGTAACATTTTAATAATGTTTTGAAGCCTGCAATAGAGGGCAGCAGCACTCTAATATTAACTTTTTCATTTGTTTAGTATTTGTTATACTCAGTGCTTAGTGTTTTGTTAGGATTCCACCACCCACTTCCACAACTGGTGAGGTGAAGTGTTAAACCTTTCAATTAGAGGTCAGAAGTGTTCCCAAATCAGGTATAAGAAGCAAGCTCATCTCCTTTTGCATTTTGCTACATTTATTCCGCCATTTGTAACGGTTACTTCAAGTACAGGTTCTAGACAAAAAACAGAACTGGTATATGTAGTGTCAGAGAACGTGCAGTAACAGGATATCTCTGAGCTTGTGTATGTTCAGGCGGTCCACATTACTGAGATTAAAGTGCAGGTGTTTGGATTTCATTCTAACATCATATGCATACTGTGAAGAATGCTTCAGTACAAGTAAGAAGGAGGTAGTGAAGGCATTAATGTATGTGCCCACTCCCAATTCAGAGCCCATTCCACAGATCAGCCCAAGCCCACACTGCATCTCCCTGTCAAGGCCTGCCACGCCCCTCTAGTCTCAAATGTAAATGGTTGTCATAGTACCTGTTCACACCACGGTCACCAGACCCACCACCTCCATGCTTCTCCTTGGATTGGCAACTGGTCCTTTCCAGTCCCTGTAAATGTGGGGCTATGGAGGTCACGGGTGTCTCAGCAGAGGATGACAGTGAGATTCCAAGTGAGGTCAGGGAGAAGGGTAAAGAGGAGAGAAGGCTATTGGATGCCTGCATCATGGCTGGCAGAAAAACGGAGACTGATGTAAGAAACATCAAGATTTACTGTATGTCCCCTAGGTCACTGGTACGTTCAGGAAGAAGCAGTGAGTGGCTCTGCATTTCGATGCTACCTAGTCAGGAATCTAGGTATAACAACTGCACCAATTTCCACTGCAGTGGAGGCCATTGATGGGTGCTCTCATTACCTGAGCTCTCCAACATGCATTAACCAGCGAGGGCCAACTAGGTTTCTGCTTATGCAGCACAGGTGGAGAAAACCTGATAACATGAAAGTGAGGAGATGGTAGCAAGAGCCACAAGCAAAGAAGAAATAAATCTGCCATCTTGTGCACACTAATACCATGGTCACACACACTGAAATGCGCTAGGGGCTGGCTAACTGAGAAATTCTAATTTTGTGCACTGCATACATATCATTAATAACTTGGCCGGGCTGTTCCCAGGAAAAGAACAAACCACTAGAACATTTTTTAGTGAGTCAGAGCTAAGGATCAGAACTGCAACCCGTGGGACCATCTTGAATGAGTCCCGGGTCCTCCTAGTAAGTGTTGGTGCTGACCAACGGCTCACATTAAAAATGATCGGCCCCAATGAAGTTCGAACAGGTCTTTCACAGTACAACCTACAACCTATAGTAATTTAAAACCATCATTTAATATGTTCAATGAGATGAGTGCAACGTTTAAGATGCAGCATAATGTGGTGACTTGAACCCTGCCATCAATGTCAATAAACGATTAACTTTGAAAATGTTCAGATTTGTTTTTTCTGTCCACCATTTTACAGTACATTTTCTTTAAAAGCTGTACATGCGTGTTGAAGGAGATGGGTTTCTTTAATGCTCTCTTTTAAAAGCTACAGTTGAAGATAATTACTAGGTTATTCCTACAATAGCTTGTAAATAGTTTCTTTAAATGAAAAACTACTGTGGGCCTTCTTTATGGCCAGGTGGCCCGGTTTTGGCTGTTGATTTCTCCTGTATTTTACACAAAACATTGCTTACAGCAAGCTCCAATCCACTCAGTCTTTCATAGCTTACAACGCAAGTATACAGCATGTCTTTACAAGTTCAAAATTGGCTGATTTGCAAATGTGGCACACTTTTTTTTATCTATCTGGCTCGTGAATAGGGGCCAACTTTATTTTGGTGCCCAGGTCTATTTTTTGCCCCAGTCCGACCCTGTGGACGGAGGTTGACAGAAGAGGATCAATAGTAGGGATGATTATTTTCCTTATTCAGAACTGCACTCAGTACCAGATTACATTTCTAAACGCATTAAAATGTATTCTCACAGAACTGAAGTGGTGGCTGGCATGTAAGGAGAGTGGTGGGGTGGGGAAATGAGGGGGTAGTAAAATAAATAAAAGAAAAAGCCACTTACCTTCCTGGCTTGATGAACGACATCCTACTCACTCTGGCATTCCAGTCTTCTTTTCCCTAACCAATCCTGGTGCAGCTCTCATGCTGTTAATTACTAGGATTGGAGGGAGCGGCCTCTCTAAGTGCTCTTAAGAGAACTGGAGGGCTGTTCTTTCTGTAACTCAGCTACCTTAGAAAGCTGGGTTATTGAGGTTTAAAATGCACATGTCTGGCTGGCCGTCGCAAGACGGCCAGCCAATGGGAAATGCGCACAGCTCCCTGATGCCACTCAAAAGCAATTGTCCCCGCCCAGGACTGACATTCCGTTCGGGACGAGTTGATAAAAACTAAAATGGTAACAAATAAACTTTATTACCATTTTACGTTTCATCTCTGGGGCATTTTTTAATGGGGGCATAAAATCGTTGATAACCTTCAGTCAGAATTATTATTATGCATGCTGTTTCCCTTGAGCTGGTAACATGGTTCATCTGAAAAGCCTTGACAAAGGCTCTTTCTTTCTCACGTCTTCCTTAACAACGGGTATCGTTGGGTGCATTTCTTTATATATTACATATGTTCTGTTTGTATGTCCCTTGTTACACCTAAAGGATGTTGAAACGGGATACTAGATGCATATGCCCCACTTTGATTTTATCATATTTTACTGCATCCAGCGACCATGTTAAGCACCAACTTTTCACATATTTGGCAGTAAAAGAATGTGGCCGGAAGAAAAAATACGCAGCACGTTTTGGGAGTACACTGGATTTGTGTTTAAAAAGAAATATGATACTTCAAAACGGGATTTAAAAGCAGCTTTACGATCGTTCTAGGAGTTTCAGCTCAAGAAAAGTGTAGGAAGAATGGAGACGAATATTTCATTTTTAAGAAATGTAGGCAAGTAACACTGGTCAAAACTAAATAAAATGGAAGGGATTATTTTACAAAAGGTTAAGGATTACCCCTCAGGTAAATGGTAAGGGTGTTGTGACAAGTGGATGTTTGAACAAATGCTTATCCTGATGTGCTGGCAATGGCATGCAGAATAAAGATGCCCTCTTGAGGACTCTGACCTCCTTGCATAGCACTTCGAATTCCCACTGAAATATGACCTCATCTGAATAAATATGATCTGGTTAAAGGGGAAACATACTGAAGACTGTGCTACAGAAACGGTCTGTGCATCAAAAACAAAATCTTGAAATTGAAGCTGAATAGTATGGCCTGAGGTTACGCTCTGAACTGTCATAGTGTCTGCAGTGTACCAGTTTAGAGCTGGCGAGAGAAGTGCCCCCTCTCAGTACATGCAGATTGAATGCACTGCACAATTCGTTCTCACCTGCAGGGCTCTGGGCTGGCTGTAAAATGAGGAGATGCTAGGGATCTAGAAGGGACTCAAGGCCAAGCATGTACAGGGAAGAGGGAGTTCAACCAGCAAGTATCAGTGAAGGAGGTGGCTCAACCTGGAAGCTGAGGGTAGGTGAGTGGAACACTAGATGACACTGTGAGAGTGGTGGCACGTTCTGTGTGGCTAGTTCAGGTTGTACCATTTTGGACATGAAAGTGTGGCAGATGCAGCAAGCACCATTTGAACAGAAGCATTTGTCATCTACATGGTCACCCTTTTCACTTGATGCTGGGAGACAGTCAAAGGGCTGGTCCTGAATGGTGGCATTATAAATTGCCTAGGCAGTGTGGATCCCACGTTTTCTGGAGGTGTCAACAGCCCCTTGGAAATGCAAGACTATTGCTAGGGCTCCTGCTTCAGTTGAGGGAACACTATATTCAGAAACATAAAAGAATTAAGTCAGACTGTGGAAATGTCAGGAGATACTTGAGTTGAAGGGAGTTTATAGAGCCTGCAGCACACTACAACAGGGATATAATAGATTGTTTATTTTTATATGTGTAAGGAATATATTTAGCTTTTTTTCCTCAGATTGTATCAGTAGAAAACACAGTAAGAGTACAAAAAAAGTAAGTCAACATACCAAGAGCAGGCGAAGCAAATCAATAATATGATTGGGTTATCTGGTTCTGCTAGAGAGTTTGTGGTCCCATCTGTGGTAGCCCCATGAGTTGTTGCAGAAACATCCCTCACCCGCCATGCTGACAACACAAAAACTATTCATGAAATAGATGAATCATGCATATCAGTAGAATGTGAGATGGGAGGTGCAGGTTGAAGTTAACCTAATTTACTGCCATCAATAAAAGTTCACAGGAAGAGTGGCTGTGGTAGATTGTAAGGTAGCAGAACTGGAAAAATGGATGCAGAGCTACAGATGCAAACAGCCCAACAAATTAAACTTGCTGGCATTTTGAACTTGAAGACTGATCAGAGCTGGGTTTAGGGTGGTGCAACCAGTGGTGCCGCACTGGGCGTCAAGCATTGGGCTGCCCTTCAGCAGACCTCAAAGCTCCCTGATAAATGTTAGTGAGGAGAGAGTATGAGGACTCAGGGCCTCTCTTGTCTTATATGTGCAGCATATCTCGGGGATTCCTGGAATACGCTGCACAAATAACGATCAACAATGTCGAACATGATTGTTGGAGAATCTTAGGTATAAAGCATGCACTTGAACATATACATGTACAAATGGAGACGCCATGTTCTAACTTGAAATTTATTAAATAAGTAGCCCATAAAGATATAATCTAATTATATCTTGTGGTCAGGGAAATTTTCTAAGTGGTGATACAGAAAACACGTACAATTGATTCCGAGTACAGTAAAATTAAAACGAAATGGAGAGGCAAAGTTTTCTTGTCACTGTTTACATTATCATCAAAGGGTGCTAATTGGTTCCCATGATAAAGCCCCAAATATAAGGACAATTATCACAAATACAAACAGTTGCTATGTTGGAGTATAGGGAAGAGTCAGAGGAAAAAATATGAACTAATCTATATAACATAGTAGAGAGCTATGTTTAATTTGAGCTCCCGGTTGCTGGCGGGGCAACCTTATTTTGAGAACCAGCATGTATTTTTCCTAAAAAAACACTTTGATGCCAGAGCAAGGGAGAGAAACACACAGAATGTGGAAGAGGGCTGAAAAACAGTGGCAGATGGAGGAAGCAGGGATGGAAAAGAACCTGTAAGAATGAGAAAAAACGGCAGGCAGGTCCTAGTTGTGGATTAAAGAAGCATGAGGCGGAATTAAGACTACACAGCCACATAATACACAGATATTCAATAGCACCGGTTGCAGATTTCTGAGCAAAACTTTGGGCCTCAGCACTTATTCTTTCACCAATTAAGAAGTGATAGGGAGCACCTGGCACAGCCTAGGAGCGGACCGGACTGTAATAAAATAAATAAAAAGTTGACACTGACATTCAAACCTAGTCTTCCCATGAACATGCCCTTGTGATATAAGGCTTGAGCTACATGGTTGTCTTTGAATAAAATAAAGGTCATAGTCAAAGTCTTTACTAACGTATAGGGCGTTGCACTATAAAATATTACTTTAAACTTGAAAATAGAACACCTTCTTATGAAAATTCCAAAATGGAAAAACTACCAACAGAAGAGTAAAAAAGATAACAATCTAAGACTGAACTGATACATTTAGCATAATAAGGAGACCTCTTTAAAGACTACGAATGGACACTTATTTCAATAATATAAAATAACTATAGTATGTACCTAGAATATGAACCATCCCATCCTATGTATCAAACGTATGCCCAAGGGTGTGAGCTACATGGATGTCAAAGAGTAAAATACAGACAATGAACAAAAGCCTAACTTGGATATTACAAGTAGCACTAAAATCAATTATTATTATTTATGAATGAGTTAAGAGAACACCCAAATGTGAACACTGCAGAAATACTGATATACAATTAATTCCTCAACACTTAACTGTAACCAAAATGATTCTGCTTGGTGAAGCCTCTGACCCAAACCTTCTACCCTCCTTTTAGGCTAGCAATGAGTCTAATGTTGTTGATCTAATTTTTATTGAATTATTTCAAAAAGTGACATTCATAGAATATTTAGGATCCTGATTTTTCAAAAATCTAGTGACTGAGCCCACATATAATGTAGTACTGACATAGTGTGAGAAACAGGGTTTTCGGTTGACTGGGGTGTCAACCATGGTCAAGCGACAGCCACAATTCCTTGCATGGTAAAACACAAAAAGTCACTAAATTAACCTGTGCTCAACCCCGGGCAGCCTGGCACAAAAAGCAGTCAGGCTTAACTTAGAGGCAATGTGTAAACTATTTATGCAGCACACAAACAGCAATGAAATGAAAGCACAAGACAAGAAAAATCCCAAACCAATTTAGAAAAATAGAGTACATTTTAATAAATTGATACTAAAATGACAAAAATGCAGTCAGTAGACCCAGAGTTATGAAGTTTTAAATTTTTAGTAAAAACAAGTAACTAAAAGATCAAAGCACCTACCACCCTCATCAAGTCACGCAAGACTTGGTCAAATTGAAAAAATATAGCTGACTACAATGGAGTGCGGTTTGGTTACCAGCAGTGCTTTAGGCCCAGTCAGCATTTACCTTCAGACTTAGAAACATTTGTGAGGAAAAATGTCCTGAGAAGGTAAAGGTCAATGGGGTAAGGCTGGAGGAGGTGTCTGAGGAGGGAGCTTCGTCAGACAGCCTTGGGTCGAAGCTGAGGTAAAGATTTCTAAGATTAGACTTAGGGGGTGATTCTGACCGCGGCGGTCGGCGGTCGCCGCCCGCCAAGCGGTTCCCTCTGAAAGACCGCGGCGGCCATTCTGGCTTTCCCGCGGGGCCGGCGGGCGACCGCCAGAAGACCGCCGGCCGGCCCAGCGGGAAAGCCCCTACAACAATGAAGCCGGCTCGGAATGGAGCCGGCGGAGTTGCAGGGGTGCGACGGGTGCAGTGGCACCCGTCGCGATTTTCACTGTCTGCAAAGCAGACAGTGAAAATCTTTGTGGGGCACTGTTAGGGGGCCCCTGCACTGCCCATGCCAGTGGCATGGGCAGTGCAGGGGCCCCCAGGGGCCCCACGGCACCCGTTCCCGCCATCCTGGTTCTGGCGGTGGACACCGCCAGAAACAGGCTGGCGGGAAGGCGGTCGGAATCCCCATGGCGGTGGTGCAAGCAGCGCCGCCATGGCGGGTTCCCTGGGCCAGCGGGAAACCGGCAGGAAACCGCCGGCTCCCCTTTTCCGACCGCGGCTTTACCGCCGCGGTCAGATTCGCCCAGGAAGCACCGCCAGCCTGTTGGCGGTGCTTCCGCTGCACTCCGCCATGGCGGTCATGGACCGCCAAGGTCAGAATGACCCCCTTAGTTTCTAAAATGGAAGTCAAAAATCTCCTGTGGGATAAGGCAGAGTGTCGTAGCCAAATACAGTTTCATGAGGTTGGATATCCCTTTGGAGAAGGGCCGCTGAAACATATTTGCTGCTGCGGAGAAGAATGTATCGGGAGAAGCTGAAAAGTCAATCCGACCAGAGATGCACCTCGGGCAGATAGGGAAGCTGGATGGGCTCTCCTCCTCCTGGTTCTCAGAGCAGTTTTTAGTCAAAAATTCCCACTTTTGGATTTTGGCACCTTTAGCACCACTTACAAAGGTTTAGGATTGGAGGAGCACCACTCAGAAAGTCAGTACTCACTCAGGCTGAGTGCAGGTGTGGGTTTAAGATGGAGGAAGCCTTTTGTGTCTGTGTGGCTCTGAACAGGAGGCCAGTAAACTAGCCCTTGTGAGTCACTCTGAAGATCCTTGGACAGTTGAAGATTCAGTACTGGAAGAATGTAGTAGAGCAGCAGGGCAACAGGGTAGCAATCTAGCGGGGCAGCAGTCGAGCAGAGCGGCAGTCTTTCCAGCAGCACAGTAGTCCTTACTCCTGGCAGAGTATCCACATGTCCATAAGTGTACTGAAGAGTTGGCGTCTGAGGTTCCTTTTTTATGCCTTGTTCCCCTCTTTCTGAAAAGTGGGAGAAGCTTCTAGCCAGTTGCTTTGAAGTGCATGACATTTCATAACTCTCCTGCCCTGGCTCCATGCTGGCTGCAGTGACAATTTGAGCTTGTTAAGCCCTTTGTGTGGTGGCAGAGACAGGCTAATCAGTTGCAAGTGGGGTTGTGCTCATCTCGGCCTCCATCTTGCAGGCAGATGGCCCATTTATACACACTTAATCGCTCTATTATGTGACTGTCTGGAAGGAATTCACAAAGTCTGTCAGTTACAACCAATCAATGTGACCCGGCCAGGCTATTGGAACAAAAGGATTAAGGGAAGAAAAATGACAACTTTCTAAAAGTGGCATTTTCAAAATAATAATCAAAAACCAACTTTACCATGAAATAGGGTATTTCACTACAATTCCAAAGACACCTAACATGACGTAACTACCAGCGCCCAATCGGAAATTACAGTTTATTAACTGTAACAAGGACTCTACAATGATCTATTATGGAAGGGTGTAATGCGATCTGTATTTAACCACCGGTTCCATCTTGACCACTGACTCTATTTTGTGCTTAGCTTCAAACGCCCTCACATTGATGGCGCAGGTATTTTTCGGCACACCGCTTGTGTTTTCACTTTTTCTCACTAGGAAAGGTAACACAACATGGGGGAGGAATATAGATAAAGATGTACCATGCTAAGAATATTTATGGTAGAGCAGGGTACAGCTCGATCTTGGAAATACACTGTGAGATCTGGCCAGTCTCGATTGTGTTTTTTCAACACTGACCTGGTACGGCCAGCGCTTGAATTTCATGACTTACTCAAATGGAGAGGGGTTTCTAGAACCTTCCTCTTAAGTATATAAGGTGGGAAAGCTTGACAGCTGGGAGAAGACGGAACTCATCTCTGGGAATGGATTCATTGCCCAGAGAATAATCTCTTTAAGGGGGTTCTCTTATGTCTTTCGGTTGTCAGTGTTCCACAGCCTGAAGTTAACAGACAAGGGATGATGTCAAGCCCCATGGTGATGCATTTTTAGTTCTTATTGTTTCGTCTTGCTGTGTGTATGCATGAATCCGTAGTCACCAGATACATATAGATATATATTCATTGTTTGTTTATTTATTGCACATTCTTTATTATTCTACTGCTGTGATTATTTTAGGAGTTGCACGTGTATTGCTTATTCACAGTAAGTGCTCATGTTATTATCTTCGTGTAACCTGGGAATTGCCTTAATAAATTCATTAGTCAGACTAAGAGTGCTGCATTCTTTGCATTCCTTTCACTTTGGTCCCTCTCAGTCTGAAGCAGAGCAGAACAGAGGGGAAGGCTTCATAATTAATTTAGGAGTTTTTCACCACCAGGATATGTAAAACTTAAACGTCCAACCTTTTAAATACACAGCACTCTGTGCCCCACGGGCTACCTACGGCCTACCTTAGGACTGACTAATATGCAATAAAAGAGGAGTTTAAGGCTTGGCAAGGGGGTTATATTGTCAAGTCAACTGGTAGTTTAAAACTGCATTCAGACTGTACTGGCAGGCTTGGGACATGGTTGCAGGTGCTACTTAGGTGGGTAACATAATAAGTCTTGCAGGCCCACTGGTAGCCTTTCATTTACAGGTCCTAGGTATATGGTATTTCCTTCTGCAGGGGACTTACAAGTAAATTAAATATGCCAAACAGGTTTGAACCAATTCAGCCATGTTTAAAGGAGAAAGCAGATATAGCAGAAGCGATTCAGAAATGGTTAGCAGTGGTGAAAAGCACAGAGTCCTAAGGCAAAAAAAAACACATGTGGCAACAAATTGAAAGGTAAAAAGCAAAACGTTAGGCGGTGACCCTGCAGAGAGGGGCAGGTCCAACACATAGGGGGTCATTCTGACCTCGGCGGTAAAAGGCGCTTACCGCCGGTCAGAAGACCGCCATAACACCGCTGCGGTCGCGGTAAACCGCCACGGTCATTCTGACCCGCTACTTGTAAACCTCCAAAAACCCGACATCCACAAAAGTCCGCCACACCAAAGGTCAGCGAAAAAATGGCGATGACCAAACCTCCACCGTCACGCCAACAGAAATACGCCCATGCCATTCCGACCCACGAATCCACGCGGCGGTCTTTCAACCGCGGTATTCTATTGGCGGTACACACCGCCGCGCTCAAAATACACACACCCTTACAAAACACAACCACATTGGACAATTTGAAATACACACACCTGATACACATACACACACCACTCCCACACACCCAATACAATATAAAACACACACCCACATCACCCACAAACCCCTACGACCACGCAAATTAAGGACAGAGAGAGACAGCACTGCTTAGAGTAGACCATCACACAGAGGCAAATCACAACATCACCCACACAATTACCATGCACAAAACACCATACACCACCACACACATCACACTTCACAACACATACAACATCCCTCACCTCATCCACACCACCCCATGGCACCCCAAAGACACCCAATGTTCTCTGACGCAGAACTCAGGGTCATGGTGGAGGAAATAGTTTGTGTAGAGCCCCAGCTCTTCGGGGCACAGGTGCAGCACACCACAATTGCTAGGAAGATGGAGCTATGGCAAAGGATAGTGGACAGGGTCAACGCGGTGGGACAGCATCCACGCAATCGGGATGACATCAGGAAGCGATGGAACGACCTACGGGGGAAGGTGCGTTCCATGGTATCAAGACACAACATTGCGGTGCAGAAGACTGGCGGCGGACCCCCATCTACTCCCCCAGAATTTACAGCATGGGAGGAGGAAGTCTTGCACATCCTGCATCCTGAGGGCCTCGCAGGAGTAGGCGGAGGAATGGACTCTGGTAAGGCAAATCTTAACTACTTCTTCCCACCCCCACCCCACCTGCATGCCAGCAATTACCCCCACCCTCACCCCCACCCCCATCACACCAACTCCTTGCAAATGGCTCACCATCACTACCCACCCATCCCAACACCAAGCCCTGCATGCAACCACAAAGCATGGACACCCATCACCAAAGCATGCCCACTGCACACACACATCACCCCCACAAGCCACCCTCACAAAAGCCCCCACAAGGGAATGCCTGCACTTGGGTACACGGCCACCCACCCATCACACGAAATGCCACACACAGAAGCAATAACCATACCCTTATACCCCTGCAGGACCCGAACGCCACCACACCGCCACGGAGGGTACAGAGATGTCCATCCCACCCCCAGAAGAGGCCCCCAGCGATGACAGCAACTCTGTCTCCCTGGACCCAGATGACCAGCCCGGCCCATCGGGGACCTCTGGACAGTCGGTTCCCCACAGACAGCCACAGGCTACAGCAGACCTAACCCCCTCTGGGAACACCAGCACAGCTCCCACCCAGCGGGCCCATGCCTCTGTCTCTCTGTCAATCAGCGGTGTGTCCGCCACTACAGGGCACCCAGCTTGACCCACCACCCCAACAACAACAGGGACCTGGGGGCAGTGGTAGTGGGCACACCGTGCAGGGGACAGAGGTCCAGGAACATAGGGGGACTGGGAGGGCTGCTGTGCGACAGGGGGGGGACAGGCCCAGGGAACCCACTCTCCAAGAGGCCCTCTCCTCCATCATGGGAGCATACCACCACTCCCAGGAGACGATGGTGACGGTACTGGCCAGGTTCCAGGAGATCCAGGCATAGCAGGAGGAACAGTACATGGGGTTCAGAGAGGAACTGAGGAACATTGGTTCCGCTATGGGGACCATCGCCGTGGCCCTTAACCAGATAGTCACCACATTGCGGGACCATGTGGCACCCCAAAGGGCCCCTGTCACGAGCCTAGACCAGGAACAGCCTACCACCTCCGCCGGCGCTAGTGGACAGGAGGCCCACACACAACAACAGGCCACCAGAACCCCACCTCCTGCTGAAGAAGAACCACCCCGCAAGCGGAACCTGAGATCTCACAAGAAGACAGAGTAGGATGCCAAGACCCCCGCCAGCATTAGATACCCCCTGATGTCATCCCACTGTCCCACATTGTCACCCTGTCCAACCTTTAACTGCCCCTGCTCCATCCTTCCACAGGCATATGGACAATGCACCTGTGAGACTGAGAACTGGACTCTGCCATGGACATTACTCCACCCCCACCCATCACCGTTTTACAATCATGTAACTATATATAGCACTTAAAATAAATCACTTATTGCACTTAAAATAACAGGAGTCTGCTTCTATTCTTAACAAATGTATTACACATAACGGTGCAATAATGTTCAGTTACATTGTGATGACAACATACCACTGTCATACAGCTTTAGTCCATGGGCAAACAAAGCAGAAGTCAAGCAGTGGGTCATACAGCTCTGAAAAGGGAAGGGAAAGTTACAAATCAGTTAACAGGAACTGGGGGGAAACACAGACAGTAGAGACGCATGAGGCCTTAAGTAAATGTAAAATGGCGTGGGTGATTCTTACCTGTGTGCTACTGAAAATACTGTTGTATCACTGTATCCCTGTTGTCCGTGTCGTCCCCGTCGTCTTCCTCCTCTTCACTCTCCACAGGCTCCACAGCTGCTACACCACCACCATCTGGACCATCCTCCTGCAGGAAAGGCACCTGGCGTCACAAAGCAAGATTGTGAAGCATACAGCAGGCCACGATGATATGGCACACCTTCTTTGGTGAGTACATTAGGGATCCACCTGTCATATGCAGGCACCTAAACCTGGCCTTCAGGAGCCCGAAGGTCCTTTCTATGATCCTCCTAGTTCGCCCATGGGCCTCATTGTACCGTTCCTCTGCCCTGGTCCGGGGATTCCTCACTGGGGTCAGTAGCCACGACAGGTTGGGGTAACCAGAATCACCTAATAGCCACACACGGTGTCTCTGTAGATGTTCCATCACATAAGGGATGCTGCTATTTCGCATGACATATGCGTCATGCACTGACCCAGGGAACTTGGCATTTACATGGGAGATGTACTGGTCAGCCAAACAGACCACCTGGACATTCATCGAATGATAACTTTTTCTGTTTCTGTACACCTGCTCACTTTCTTTGGGGGGAACCAAAGCCACATGGGTCCCATCAATGGCACCAATGATGTTGGGGGTATGTCCAAGGGCATAGAAATCACCCTTCACTGTAGCCAAATCGCCCACCTCAGGGAAAACAATGTAGCTCTGCATGTATTTCATCAGGGCAGACAACACTCTGGACAAAACCTTAGAAAACATAGGCTGAGACATCCCAGATGACATGGCCACTGTTGTCTGAAAAGACCCACTTGCCAAAAAATGGAGTACTGACAGAACCTGCACAAGAGGGGGAATACCTGTGGGTTGGCGGATGGGGGACATCAGGTCTGGCTCCAGCTGGGCACACAGTTCATGTATAGTGGCTCTGTCAAGCCTGTATCTAAGTATGATATGTCGTTCTTCCATTGTCGACAGGTCCACCAGCGGTCGGTACACGGGAGGATTCATCCTTCTCCTCGCAAGTCCCAGCGGACGGTGCCTAGGAAGGACAACATGGAGCACAGAGTCAAGCAACCCACAGGTTTGTTCACACAGCTTGCACAGTACACGAATCGCTATGCATTGAAAGGCTTGTATGAGTGGCAATGCAAGGCCTAGGCCTGTGTGACGCAGTAGAAATTATGCCATGTGGGCCCTTGAAATGGCGGCTGCCTGACCTGTGAAGTGTGACAGTGGGATGTGAGGTCAATGCACTGGCGTGGCACACCGTGGCGGTAGGCGGTCGAAGACCGCGGTGCTAAGCAGCATTGGTTAACATTGCACCCTATGGGTTTCAGTAGCCAATGACGATGTGCGCCGGCGGTCGTGGTACGAACCGCGGCGGTACGCACCGCCGCGGGCGTGACCGCCATTTTCTATCTGATTAATCACTCGAGACCTGATCATCCACAGGAGAGGACCTATACTGCAAGTGCTGCTGTGACCTCGGTCAGGGAGATACAATGGCTGCTGCGACTGGGGAAAGGGCCCCTGCCTTCACTTCAGAAGAATTGGAGAAACTTGTTGATGGGGTCCTCCCCCAGTATGCGCTACTCTACGGTCCTCCAGATCAACAGGTTAGTACACAGGGTGCACGTTGAATGGGCTATGCCTGTGTTGAGTGGGGTGGATGTAAGATGGTGGGAAGGTGAGCGAATGAGGAGTGCAACGCACGACAGATGAGAGCATGTGCCACATGGCAAGGTTGGTGAGGGGGGGCCACTCACATTGACCAGGCAGAAAAGTGATGATATTTCCTTTCCCACCCTGTACATGTCGCATAGGTCAGCGCCCATCAGAAGATCGAAATTTGGCGTGCCATCGCCAAGGACGTCCGGGCCCTGGGGGTCCACAACAGACGGGGCACCCACTGCCGAAAGAGGTGGGAGGACATCCGCCGCGGGACCAGAAAGACCGCCGAGTCTCTGCTGGGGATGGCCTCCCAACGTAGGAGGGGTGCCAGCCGCCAACTGACCCTCCCTGATGTCCCGGATCCTGGCGGTGGCCTACCCCGATTTGGATGGGCGCGTGAGGACATCACAGCAGACACAAGGGGGTGAGTATCAGCACATTCTGCTATCTTTGCGCGCAGTGGAGGTGTCTGGGTGGGGGAGGAGGGCTGTGGGTATCTCTAGGCCAGGGCGCATTCTGTAGGCTAGGCCCCTCCGTTAGGCATGGCCCTGTGCCCCCGCCCCCCCACCTCTGTAGGGTGCCAAGTACAGCTATCCATGGTCCGGCCTCACCCATGTGTGCATTTGTCGTCCATAGACCTGTAGGCCTAGTCACAATAACTGAGTAGTGTACCCCGATTGCGCGGCCTAGTGCTGGGGGCTTCTGTGTCTGTCCTCTCCGACAACGGTGTTGCCAATGCATGCACTCAACCTGTCTTCATTTGTCCCCCCCCCCATTTTCTTTGTCTTCCTGTTCATGTGTGCATTAGCATCATCAGGCGGAGGAGAAGTGGCATCGGCGCACGAGGGAGCTGCATCTCACATGGCCCCGGAGGGCCATGCAACAGATTCCAAGTAACCAGTGAGACGGAGGGCGAGGGGAGCTCCACAGGACCCGTGGAGACGCCAGCGACACCGACACGTCCTCGGAAGGGAGCTCCCTTGCGGTGGCGGCAACATCCGTGCCCACCGCCACAACAGGTACAGCCGCCACCCAGCACACCAGCCCCGCCCTCCCAGCAGCTCCGTGCCCGCTCGGCCAGGAAGCCGGCCATCTCCTTCGCCCCAGGCACCTCAGGCCCTGCCCCAGTTACCCCTGCTGCCCTCAGTGAGGAGGTCATTGACCTCCTGAGGACCATCATTGTTGGGCAGTCTACCGTTTTGAATGCCATCCAGGGTGTAGAAAGGGAGGTGCATAGGAGCAATGCATACCTGGAGGGCATTCATTCGGGTCAGGCTGCCCATCAGCGATCGTTAAACGCTCTGGCCTCAGCACTGACGGCAGCCATTGTCCCTGTCTCCAGCCTCCCTCTTCTAACTCCCTCCACCCAGTCCCAGTCTCCTGTTCCTCTGCCTATCCCATCCACACCATCAGACCAGCCTGCACACACCTCAACACCCAAGGGCAGCTCATCCAGACATAAGCACCACAGATCCCACAAGCATTCACCCAAGCAACATCCAGATGCAGACATGCCAACAGTCACTACCACCTCTGTGTCCCCCACCTCCTCGTCTCCCTCCTCCCTCCGACATCTCCACTCACACCTGCATGCACACCACCATCAGCCAGTACTTACATCACCAGCACACCCTCCAGTACAGTCCGCACATGTGCAGTCACCACCCCCACTGCCATTTACACGTCTCCTGTTTCCTCTCCCAGTGTGTCTGTCACCCCCTCTTCCAAACCACACAAACGCAGGCAGCCACCCACCCAACAGCCATCCACCTCACGACAGCCTCCGTCACAAGCACCTGCACCCAAAGACAGCACACTTGACTCTCCTACAACCACATCCTCTTCCTCCACTCCCATACCCACTACACCTACCCGTCCCTGTCTTTCCAAATTGCTTTTCCTTTCCAACCTTGACCTCTTTCCAACCACTGACCCACCCCCTCCATCTGGTAAGAGTGCAAAGAGCACCTCAGCCACCACCAGCCCTGCATCTACTAGGACCATAGTGCAGGGCTATTGGAGTCCACCAGCTCCTAGGGCAGGAACATCGGCCAGCAGCACGGGGACAGCCAGCCCACCCCCTGGGAAGAGGACAAAAAAAACTAAGGGCCGGCGCGACAAGCCTGAGACGGCTGCCACCAAGGACAGTAGCCTTGCCCCGTCACCTGCCACATCATCAAAGGGAGGCAAGGGCCACAGAGCTTCAGCGAAGGAGGGCAAGGGCAGCAGGGCGGAGAAGTCAGGCAGCAGGCGAGCTGACCAGGAGGGCCCCACCAGCCCCATTCCGGGTGTGACGGACGACACCCACGGGCCCAGGACTCCATCACAGGAGGGCCCCGCGACCGCTAGGTCGGATGGCGACTGAGCGGGAAGTCTTGGCCAGGTCTGGCTCCCTAGAAACAACAGGGCCCCACCGTGAGAAGCACCGCTGAACAGGGCCCCGCCGTGACAAGAACCGCTGAACAGGGCCCCGCCGTGACAAGCACCGCTGAACAGGGCCCCGCCGTGACAAGCACCGCTGAACAGGGCCCCGCCGTGACAAGCACCGCTGAACAGGGCCCCGCCGTGACAAGCACCGCTGAACAGGGCTCCGCCGTGACAAGCACCGCTGAACAGGGCCCCGCCGTGCCAAGCACCGCTGAACAGGGCCCCGCCGTGCCAAGCACCGCTGAACAGGGCCCCGCCATGACAAGCACCGCTGAACAGGGCCCCGCCGTGACAAGCACCGCTGAACAGGGCCCCGCCGTGACAAGCACCGCTCCGCTGGGCACCGCCGTCTCAAGCACCGCTCCGCTGGGCCCTTCATCTCAAGCACCGCTCCGCTGGCCCTTCCTGTCAAGCACCGCTCCGCTGGGCCCTTCCTGTCAAGCACCGCTCCGCTGGGCACCGCCGTCTCAAGCACCGCTCCGCTGGGCCCTTCCTGTCAAGCACCGCTCCGCTGGGCCCTTCCTGTCAAGCACCGCTCCGCTGGGCACCGCCGTCTCAAGCACCGCTCCGCTGGGCCCTTCCTGTCAAGCACCGCTCCGCTGGGCCCTTCCTGTCAAGCACCGCTCCGCTGGGCCCTTCCTGTCAAGCACTGCTCCGCTGGGCACCGCCGTCTCAAGCACCGCTCCGCTGGGCCCTTCCTGTCAAGCACCGCTCCGCTGGGCAACGCCGTCTCAAGCACCGCTCCGCTGGGCCCTTCCTGTCAAGCACCGCTCCGCTGGGCCCTTCCTGTCAAGCACCGCTCCGCTGGGCCCTTCCTGTCAAGCACCGCTCCGCTGGGCCCTTCCTGTCAAGCACCGCTCCGCTGGGCAACGCCGTCTCAAGCACCGCTGGCCCATTGACAGTGCCAGTTCTGTGTCGAGCAGGGCTTCACGAAGCACTCTGGGCACCATGCCTCCTCCATTACCAGTGGAGTCGGTAATCCATCTGATGGACTGTGGCTTTGCACTCCCCAGGATGGCACAGTGGGCAACCCTCCCACTGTAGAGACTTGAGAGACTGTGGCTTTGCACTCCCCAGGATGGCACAGTGGGCAACTCTCCCACTGTAGAGACTTGAGAGACTGTGGCTTTGCACTCCCCAGGATGGCACAGTGGGCAACCCTCCCACTGTAGAGACTTGAGAGACTGTGGCTTTGCACTCCCCAGGATGGCACAGTGGGCAACCCTCCCACTGTAGAGACTTGTGAGACTGTGGCTTTGCACTCCCCAGGATGGTACAGTGGGCATGGAGGCCCCTCGTGGATCTGGCGTCGTGGACTCATGTGGCTGAGGTGCCCCCCTTCCCTTCCCCCTGAGGTGCCTGTAGTTTTATCATCTGATGCCCCAGCAGTGTTCTCTCCAATGGTATCTGGTCTCCTGTGTGGGCTTTGCCCATGTGTTTGTGCACATTGGCCCACGGACTATGGAACTTTGACAAAATGTGCAGGACTTATTGCCTATGTATATATTTTTCACTATGTTCATTCTTTATTTTGTATCTTTCATATTGCATATTTCCCATTACTTCAATAGAGCTATATTATACATAAATTTTAAAGATCATTTTAATTATGTCTTTGCATTATTCCGGGGGGTTTGGGGGGTGTCACTCTGACTTGTTGCTCTGCATTGGGGTGTAGGTATTTGGGGTGGGGGGGGTGGGTGTATGGCGTATGTGTGTGCCCGTAAGCTTTCCTCCTCCCCCCTCCCCTGTGTCGTAGGTGCAGTACTCACCGTTGTCGTCTGCGCCGGCGTTCGTACTCCTGGTAGATGAGCAGGTAGACAATAGCTGGTAGGATGTTTAATTCGGGTTCCATGCTGTCCTCCTTCCTCGTGGAGTGTGTATCGGTGAGCGTTTTCCCGTTCGTAGTCTGTTTCCACCGTGTTTTTATCGGCGGGGCTCCCGCCCCGGAAAAGGTGGCGGATTGGTGAGTTGTGAAAGGGTGGGCGGTACATTGTCTGCCGCCTGCCTGTTGGCGGTGACCGCTGCGCTGTTTGTCTGTCCCGCCGTGGCGGTCGGAGTGTTAAAGTGGCGGGCTGTGTTGGCGGTTCCCGCCAGGGTCAGAATTCCATTTTTTTGACCGCCTGCCTGTTGGCGGGTTGGCCGCCGCTTTATCACCGACCCCCAGGGTTGGAATCACCCCCATAGCGTCTTACACATAGGCACATATTGGTGTTGTAATTAATAAATTCTTGAATTTCAAACATTTCTAGCTCTCTTTTCATTCGCTGTCTGAGAAAAACATAATTTTGTCTTTGACATAATGACAAAAGATGCACTCTTCGCAATTAAAGAACCCATTGGAAGCCCTGTTTTGTTGGCATAAAAGGTAGTATATTTAAAGATGTTGCCTTGACGTACTTTGTTTTTTAAAGTGGGAGATATTCTGAAAGTCAACTTGTATTAAGTTGTAATCACTCCCATCAAACCTTCTCCATTTTAAGTATGCTGCTTTGCTGCTATGTCTCTTTAAAATAGCAGCTAACAGAAGAAATTGTCCAAAGAGTTAGAAAGGAAATCAATAATTAACCATCATCAGTCTTCCTTGCCCTGCTTTTTCAGCATGCTTCCCGCTCATGTGCTGAGCTGGGGTGGGGAGCGTTTGCTGTGCAGGAAGCAGTCTGAAGGCAGCTGAGAATCAGCACTCCCTCCTTGGCTAACTGCAATTATCTGCTACATCTGTGTACCCATTGAAAGTTTAGTGGATCTGTAAACAGGGTATCAATACGTTTTGGTAACATATACTGCAGAAAGACCATCATATTGTCCCCATCAGTCTCCACACATATTTCACGGATACATACGTAGTTCCATCTGAAATGATGTCCACTGCATCCAATCAACTATGCAAATCCCCGAGGTCGAAGCTAAATTACTTTATTTTAGTGGAGAGTTTGGACACTGTAGTATCTAAGTTGGACATTTTGGAGCTCAGGCCTGTGATTTCCTTGAAGAAAGTATTGAGCTTCATGTAAGCTGAGGTGCTATGTTTAGAGGACAATCCCATTTTGGCAACTATAAGGCCTTTAGGGAGTTGGTCAAGATCTTTGAAGAAGACATAGGATATTCCGTGTAGCAATGTAAATTGTGATAGCGAAGAAACTTTATGAATTAACCCACTGAATGCCGTTGGGAGCGTGCACCACAAAGTTGTTTTTCCAGGTTTAGTCTTGGGTCATGAGTAATGAGCAGTAGTGCCCGTTCTGTCTTCAACCTATAATCAGGAAGTCAAAATGTGTAAGCCCTTGGTGGAGAAGGCAAATGATAACTGTGAAACAAGCCCCCGTAGGCCATAATAGGCACAGGGGAAGGATGAATTGGTCTGAGTCTGTTGGTCACATCCCACAGCCCTCATTGTGCATATTTAAATCTGGCAGTAGTGATAACTGGTGAGAAATGGTTTATCCCAGGCCCCAATTATACTTACATGTACTCAGGAGGAGGGTCTGTTCAGAAGATTCCACCTCCGGATAGTTGAGTGAGGAACTCTGCGTGAGGAGATCTTATCGGTGTGTGCCAGCAGTGCCATCAAATATCCATAGTGGGCTCAGGTGATGGTGGGAGCGTAGCAGTGGTGGTTTGGTAGAGCTGATCTCTCAAGTGAAGCTGCATGGCCTATGCCTGCTGCTGCAGACCATTGGATATATTACTTTTGTAAGGAAATGCCTCCTTGGCATGGTTACCCCCTGACTTTTTGCCTTTGCTGATGCCAAGTTATGATTTGAAAGTGTGCTGGGACCCTGCTAACCAGGCCCCAGCACCAGTGTTCTTTCCCTAAATTATACTTTTGTCTCCACAATTGACACAACCCTGGCACCCAGGGAAGTCCCTTGTAACTGGTACCCCTGGTACCAAGGGCCCTGATGCCAGGGAAGGTCTCTAAGGGCTGCAGCATGTCTTATGCCACCCTGGGGACCCCTCACTCAGCACATGCACAATGCTTGCCACCTTGTGTGCTGGTGGGGAGAAAATGACTGAGTCGACATGGCACTCCCCTCAGGGTGCCATGCCAACCTCACACTGCCTATGGCATAGATAAGACACCCGTCTAGCAGGCCTTACAGCTCTAAGGCAGGGTGCACTATACCACAGGTGAGGGCATAGGTGCATGAGCACTATGCCCCTACAGTGTCTAAGCAAAACCTTAGACATTGTAAGTGCAGGGTAGCCATAAGAGTATATGGTCTGGGACTCTGCATTACACGAACTCCACAGCACCATAATGGCTACACTGAAAACTGTGAAGTTTGATATCAAACTTCTCAGAACAATAAGTGCACACTGATGCCAGTGTACATTTTATTGTGAAATACACCCAGAGGGCATCTTAGAGATGCCCCCTGATAACATACCCGACTTCCAGTATGGGCCGATTAGTTTTGCCAGCCTGCCATACACCAGACATGTTGCTGGCCACACGGGGAGAGTGCCTTTGTCACTCTGTGGCCAGGAACAAAGCCTGTACTGGGTGGAGGTGCTTCTCACCTCCCCCTGCAGGAACTGTAACACCTGGCGGGGAGCCTCAAAGGCTCACCCCCTTTGTTACAGCGCCACAGGGCATCCCAGCTAGTGGAGATGCCCGCCCCTCCGGCCACTGCCCCCACTTATGGCGGCAAGGCTGGAGGAGATAATGAGAAAAACAAGGAGGAGTCACTGGCCAGTCAGGACAACCCCTAAGGTGTCCTGAGCTGAGGTGACTCTGACTTTTAGAAATCCTCCATCTTGCAGATGGAGGATTCCCCCAATAGGATTAGGGATGTGCCCCCCTCCCCATTGGGAGGAGGCACAAATAGGTGTAGCCACCCTCAGGGCTAGTAAATATTGGCTACTAAGCTCCCAGACCAAAATACACCCCTAAATTGAGTATTTAGGGGCCCCCAGAACCTAGGAAGATAGATTCCTGCAACCTGAAGACGAAGAAGGACTGCTGACCTGAAGCCCTGCAGAGAAGACGGAGACAACAACTGCTTTGGCCCCAGCCCTTCCGGCCTGTCTCCCCACTTCAAGAAAAACTTCAACAGCGACGCATTCCCCAGGGCCCAGCGACCTCTGAAGCCTCAGAGGACTACCCTGCATCTAAAAGGACCAAGAAGCTCCTGAGAACAGCGGCCCTGTTCAACAAACCTGCAAATTTGCAACAAAGAAGCAACTTTTGAAGACCACATGCTTCCCGCCAGAAGCGTGAGACTTTCCACTCTGCACCCGACGCCCCCGGTTTGACCTGCGGAAAACTAACTCTACAGGGAGGACTCCCCAGCGACTGCGAGTCCTTGAGTAGCCAGAGTTGACCCCCCTGAGCCCCCGCAGCGACGCCTGCAGAAGAAATCCAGAGGCTCCCCCTGACCGCGACTGCCTGCTTCAAGGAACCCAACGCCTGGAAAACACACTGCACCCGCAGCCCCCAGGACCTGAAGGAACCCAACTCCAGTGCAGGAGCAACCCCCAGGCGGCCCTCTTCCAAGCCCAGGTGGTGGTTACCCCAGGAGCCCCCCACCCGCCTTTGCCTGCCTGCACACGACGCCTGTTTGAGCTCTGCACCCGGCCGCCCCTCTGCTGCTGAGGGTTTACTTTCTGTGCCTGCTTGTGCCCCCCCGGTGCCCTACAAAACCCCCCTGGTCTGCCCTCCGAAGCCGCGGGTACTTACCTGCTGGCAGACTGGAACCGGGGCACCCCTATTTCCATTGAAGCCCATGTGTTTTAGGCACCACTTTGACCTCTGCACCTGACCGGCCCTGAGCTGCTGGTGTGATAACTTTGGGGTTGCCTTGAATCCCCAACGGTGGGCTACCTTGGACCCCACTTTGAACCCTGTAAGTGTTTTACTTACCTGTGAACTTAACAAATACTTACCTCACCCAGGAACTGTTGATGTTTGCACTGTGTCCACTTTTAAAATAGCTTATTGCCATTGTTGCCAAAACTGTACATGCTATTGTGATAATTCAAAGTTCCTAAAGTACCTAAGTGAAATACCTTTCATTTAAAGTATTGTTTGTAAATCTTGAACCTGTGGTTCTTAAAATAAACTAAGAAAATATATTTTTTTATATAAAAACCTATTGGCCTGGAATTGTCTTTGAGTGTGTGTTCCTCATTTATTGCCTGTGTGTGTACAACAAATTCTTAACACTACCCTCTGATAAGGCTACTGCTCGACCACAGTACCACAAAATAGAGCATTAGAATTATCTCTTTTTGCCACTATCTTACCTCTAAGGGGAACCCTTGGACTCTGTGCATGCTATTTCTTACTTTGAAATAGTACATACAGAGGCAACTTCCTACAACTTTCCTTTGCAAGCAGAATTCCTGGTGGCTCTCTGATGGTGTCAGTGAGATCAGCAGTGGTCCAGGCGAAGGGGAACCACTTTGTGCCGTCTAGGTTTACAAGGGCTATAGGAGAAAGCCCTGACCTCCAAAGTAAGCACCCCTGCAGCCCCCTGGTGATGGGAAATTATTCACCAAGGCAACCATCTTGCTCCATGGCTGGATCTGCTCCCTGCAGTGTGTTAATACTCAAAGTCATACCACATTAGTACATCTCATACAGTATTTTCTAGAAAGATAATCCTATATGCAGCCAAAATGTCCCAGGGGCTGGCATGAGGTACTGCGCGTTCTCTGAAGGTCTCTTTTATAGCTTTGCAATATACTAGGTGTCTCATTCACACAGCCAGGCTTCATCCAGCAAACTCTGCCTCTTCTATGCACCCTTGTGTTGTTTAGTCTCTCTCTGAGTGCACTTTCATTCATGAGTAGATCAATTTTTGTGAGATGATGCTTCAGCCTAGTGCACTGTACACAGGTGTATTACTGCAAGTCTGCAAGGTATCCTTTTTTCTCTATTCTGGTACAGCCAGCTGAAACATTCAAGACGCTACCTGGAGGCCTCCTCTCATGAGCCCACATAGACATGCTGTCTCTTTTGCACTTTGAGACCACCCATTCTATGTGTGATTACGAAGTCCACAGAGCTACTGCTGGAATCAGTATATGTCAGTAGTTAAAAACTCCAGGAATTCATGTGGGACAATTCATAAATCTTGTAGTAATATGAAAGCATATTATATTTGAGCAGGAAATCACCCTATTTGCCTAATGGACATCATGATGAGCTACTGATGCTACTGAGTCACATATAGTACTAAGCAGCTAGTAATACAGAACCACTAAAACACACAGATATGGTGCCAACCCACTAAGAAACATTATATTTAGGGACTAACGGCCGGATGTAGGAAGCCTTTTGCGCCTCGCAAACGGCGAAAAACGCAGTTTGCGAGGCGCAAAAGGCTGAACGCGATGCAGAGTCACATTTTGCGAGTCGATACCGACTCGCAAAATGTGATTCCGACTCGTAAATAGGAAGGGGTGTTCCCTTCCTATTTGCGACCGCATCGCGATGCTGAGTTGCTTTGTGACAGCGACAGCGGTCGCAAACCAACTCGCAGTTACCATCCACTTGAAGTGGATGGTAACTCATTCGCAAAAGGGAAGGGGTCCCCATGGGACCCCTTCCCCTTTGGGAATGCCCACAAAAATATTTTTTCAGAGCAGGCAGTGGTCCTATGGACCACTGCCTACTCTGAAAAAACCGAAACCAAATGGTTTCGGGATTTTTTCTTTTTGCAGCTCGTTTTCCTTTAAGGAAAACGGGCTGCAAAAAGAAAAAAAAACTGCTTTATTAAAAAAGCAGTCACGGACATGGTGGTCTGCTGTCTCCAGCAGGCCACCATCCCTGTGAGTGCCTAGACTCGCTATGGGGTCGCAAACTGCGACCCACCTCATTAATATTCATGAGGTGGGTCTTTGCCACCCCATAGCGAGTCACAGAAGGTGTCTGAGACACCTTTCTGCAACTCGGATTGCGAGTTGCAATTTGCGAGTCCCTATGACTCGCAAATTGCAAGTCGCAATTGAATACCTACCTACATCTGGCCCTAAATTATTTGTTGGGGCATGGGCGGGTGCATCTGTGTTGTAACTAGAGCTACAGAATAACTTATGGGGAGAGGGAGTAGGCTTTGCTGGGACAAAGGAGCTGGAAGGGTCACCATGCACAGAAAATAATAATAGGGGAATGCCGCTACTCCCGGTCGGAATACTCTAAAAACGACCCTGGTGTTTCCAATCTATTGTGCAACCTCAGTGGACTCATCCTGAGCCCTAAATCTTTCCAGCAGGGCGTCCCACTCCAATTACATGTTTTTTTTTTTTTTTTTTACGTAGGCCACCCTGTATTCTTCATGCCTTACAGCCTCACTCTCAGCCTGTCCAGAATATAGTACCACCTCCATCCATCTGCCTACCTTGGGAGGCAACGGGGATTTCCAGTGTATCGTAAAGAGCGTCACTAGCTTGGGACATTTGGGTCTTAGATACAGTGCTAATATACACTGGACTGGTGTGGTCCAGCAGTCTATTTCAGTCACAATCATCAACTTTACTGATATCGCCCTCCAATATTCGGACATCTTGGACACGTTGAGGAGGCTGCTAGGAACATTTTTTTTATGTTATCCGTGGTTAAGTAAGCTCTACGTAGAAAAGTGAATTGAACTAATTTAAACCTCGAATTCTGTGAAACTTTGATAGGGCACTTTAATAGGCTGGCCCATTCTTTATCCGTTAGCTCCTTGCCCAAATCAGCTTACCATTTACATTTTAGGGAAATTAATGGGGCATCAAGTTGCTCATGGAGTCCCCTATAGAAATTTCTTATTAAATGCCTACTGTGTCCCATAGTATAAAGTGCTTGGAGCAACCTGTGTCTCTTGGATTCCTTTCCATCTGGTGCCGAATGTAGACGGACATTGCACATAATACTAGCATAAGTGATAAAGAGAGTTTAAGGCAGTTTGTGAGTGTGTACGAAGTCAGTATGAGTCATTAATGTACCGTTCGCATACAGGGATCCTACTCATGTCACCCCCGCCTGTGCTGGAGATTGTGGGTATCCCGCAAAATGAGATATTTGGTGGGTACCACACTCGTGACGAGGTGTACCTCAGTGCCATCTTCCAATAGTATAGGGCAGTGCACAATTAAAGGGAACCTGTGTGCAACATTGCAACGCTTGGACAAACCAGCCTGTGTAGCAGAACCCTGCAAAATTGGGCCATTTTACAGCCTATTTCTGGTAAGTGACGGCCGCCCAGCCAATACGCCAGCCACTGTAATTGTTCAGCTATGCAGTAGGCCTTGAAATCTGGTGCCCCCATATTTAGTTTAGTGGTTGGTAAACCGACTGTCGTTAGGCTAACTCTGTGGTGGCCATTCCCCATTGTGAGTTCGATCAACATAAAAGACAAAACACCCAAGCCGGTACGGTGACCGGTAGATTCACAAAGTAGTACAGCAATCGAGGCAGCATTGCAACTATTGGCAATTTCAGGTGACCAGCCACCAATAGGGGGAGTGTGATCCAAAAACTCCCTTGGGATTTAAGTGCATTAATTGTACATGCAAGGTTACCTTCCAGCAAATTCTGCGGTTTGCGGTGAATTGCAAAACATATATGGCGCCATTGGTATTTGTGCTTCCCCATACCAAAACGTCTGTTCAGTTGATGTGCCCGCAAAAGAGTAGCTACACGACTTATCAACTTTACTTTGAAGTCCAGACAACTTCGATAATATTTGGGATACTTCTTGCTGTCCCTGAAGTAGATCCCGCAGGTTCAATATCATGACATCTACCACAATTATATGGTATGTACTGTGTTATCTATTAAAATCCCTTTATCTCCAGTCTCTTGGTGAAGCCTCTGCACCATGAGTTCTACAGCCAGAATAAAGAAAAGCGGGAAATGGGGGCAACCATAGCGTTGTCTCTGTATATAACAATTTCACCCATCGGATAAAGGCAGGATATATTCCGTATCTTGACAGTGCCGCCAGCATATATTTCCAGCCAAGGGTGTCAAACACTTGGTGAACATCCAGGGAAAGGCAATTGGCATGTGGACACCGTTCGCAGGCTGCATCCATTACATAAAGCAACTGATGGATGTTCAGAGACGTGTTGCATAGTGGGACAAATCCACATAGATCTGCATGTACCAACTGCGGAGTAGCAGGAGCAATCCACATGCTAGAATGTTACGAAGAAATTTGTATTTCATGTTCAGCAGAGAGAGTGGTTTCTATGAAGTCAATTCAGTCGATGCTTTGCCGGGTTTCAACAGGGAGATGACAAGCGCTTCTCTGGTTGCAGGGGGTAAGGAACCTATGTCAAGAAAGGGCTTATAAAGTTTCACTAGACGCGGAACCAGCCAAGAGGCGTAGGTGGAATACAATTCTACTTGCAAGGCATCCGTGCCAGGTGTTTTATTGCGGGCAAGCTCCTTGATAGCCCCCCATCTCACTCTCCATGATAGGTGCACAAAGTATTTTCCTTTTGTTTGGTAATACTCTAGGGAGTTGTGCTCGCAGTAAGAATGTCACTGTTAGACGTGACACCATTAGGGTGGTCACTCCTAACTTTTTGCCTGCCTCCCTTCACTTTTTGGACACGGTTTTTGCTGATTTTAGGACTCTGCACACTTTATCATTGCTAACCAGTGCTAAAGTACATATGCTCTCTCCCTTAAAACATGGTGACATTGGCTCATACCCATGATGCCATGTGGGATTTATTAAAAAATGCACACAGAGGGCATCTTAGAGGTCCCCCCTGTATTTTACCCAATCCTCTAGTGTAGGGCTGACTGGTCTGTGCCAGCCTGCCACTAGCAGACGAGTTTCTGACCACATGGGGTGAGGGCATTTGTGCCCTCTGAGGCCAGAAACAAAGCCTGGTCTGGGTGGAGGTGCTTCACACCTCCCCCCTGCAGGAACTGTAACACCTGGCGGTGAGCCTCAAACGCTCAGGCCTCGTGTTAAAGTGCCCCAGGGCACTCCAGCTAGCGGAGATGCCCACCCCCTGGATAAGCCCCCACTTTTTGCAGCCAGTTCGGTGGGAAACTTAAGAAAAACAAGTAGGAGTGACCACTTCAGCTGGGCCCACACCTAAAGTGTACAGAGCTGAAGTGACCCCCTCCCTGCAGAATCTTCCATCTTGATTTGGAGGACAGGGACCAAATGGAGTGGACAGGGACAGTAGCCATTGGCTACGGCCCTCTGACCCCTGTAATGCCCCTAAATCTTGTATGTAAGGGCCTCCCTGAACCCAGCTCACTAGATTCCTGATACCTCACATGAAGAAGGATGACTGCTTAGCTGAAACCCCAGCAGAGAAGGAGACAACAACTGACTTGGCCCCAGCCCTGTCGGCCTGACTCCTGCTTCAAAGAACCTGCAGAAGAAAGGAGACGTGCCCTGCAGGTCCACTGACCTCTGAAAAACCTCCAGAGGACTGCTTGCATCACAGAGAATCAAAACCTTCCATGGACAGCAGCCCTGTCCAAAGAAGAAAAGAAAAAGAAACCTCTTCTAAAGGACTTCCATCTCACTCCGGATGCTTGAGTCCTGACCCCTGTGCACCCGACGGCCCATATCCAGGTGGTCCACCCAGCAAGAAATGGTCCCCAAGCAAATGGGGGCAAAGGCCCACCTTGGGCTGACCTCTCCAATCCCCCACAATGATGCCTGCAGAGGGAATTCAGAGGAACCCTGATTGCGAGCTCTGGATGAAGATATCCAACACCTAAAAGACACCCTGCATCTCTAGCCCCCAGGCCTTGGAGAACCTGACCTCCGGTGCAGCATCGACCAGCAGGCGGCCCTCTTCCCTGTCCAGCCAGTGGTTTGCCCAAGAAGACCCACTGGACCTTGTTTGTAGCCTCAGAGTGACCCCTGGGGTCCCCTCATAAAAGTGCATTGAAAACCCAACGCCCTGTTTGCACCCTGCACCCGGCTGCCCTAGTGCCATTGAGGGTGTGTGTTTGGTGCCTACGTGGGGCCCCTCCAGTGCTCTCTTGCACCTGCCTGGTCTGCCCTCTGAGTCACGGGTATGTACCTGCTGGCTGACCAGATTCCGAGTACCCCCCTGTCTACATAGGAGCCCACGTTAATTTGATTCCTCTTGGACCGCTGCACCCGACCAGCCCCATGTTGCTGGGTGTTTGGGGTTAACTTGAACCCCCAACGACGGAGTATCTAAAACCCAGAGATAAGAACTGTAAGTTGAATACTTACCTGTAAAACTGTACAATCTTTTTTTCCCCCAGGAACTGTTGAAAATTGCACAGGGTTCATTTTTAAAATAGCTTTTTGCCATTTTAAAACAAACTGTATACATTGTTGAGTCTCTTCAAAGTCCTGATTATATCTATGCAAAGTACCTTTTGTTTTATGTCCTTATCTGCAAACTGAATCTTGTGGTTCTAGAAATAAATTAACAAAATATATTTTTCTATATAAAATCCTATTGGTCTGGAGTTAAGTCATTGAGTGTGAGTTTCTTCTATTGCTTGTGTGTGTTCCCCAAATGCTTAACACTACCCTATGATAAGCCTAACTTCTCAACCACACTACCACAAATAGAGCATTAGTATTATCTATTATTGCCTCTGTCAAGCATCTGGGGAACCCCTGGACTCTGTGCACACTATATCTAATTTTGATGTAGTATATACAGAACCAGCTTCCTACAGATAATGTCTGCAAAAAGTTGAAAAATGCCAGTCAAAAATTGACTGGGGGTAGCTTTCTCTGGATCTGCACTGACAAGATTTTTTGGATTCATTCTGATGACCGACGACTATTCTAATGTAAGGAATTATGGGTCTCTATCACGTATGTTTCATGTTACAGCACTGATTTCAGAGAGGCTCAGGAACTCTGCTTTGAAATATGCATTGCACTAAACTGTGATGCGAACCAGCAGTCTTGTAGGAGACAGATCAGCATGCTATGTGCTAATATCACATATGCATCATTAGTGGTCCCTACCTTCAGAACGAATGCCCTGGTGAATTCTCAAGAGTGTGCACACACACACACACACACACCACTAAAAGTCCACATTTCTTTAACCATGCATTCTCCCGTCCACCTCCACCAAAAACCACAAGCAGGATTAACCCCCAAACCAGCCACATCGAAGCACCCTATCATCCTCCACCCTTATTAAAGAACAAGAAGAAGAAAGAAACACAACAACTAAACTGCCTACTCTTCAACACAGGATCCATGAACAAGAAACACTTTAAAATCTTTGGCCTACTCTCAGAAATAATACCCGACCTCACCTTCATTACGGAAACATGGCTCAGTGATGATTCTGCACCCACATGCCACAAAGCTATTCCTCCTGATTTTCACGATTGACAAAAAATGTACTGGCAAAATTGGAGAGGGTTTAGCTGTAATCTATATAAAAAAGCACTACAAATAACAATCTCACCATGGAGGGCTGTGAAGCCTTGATGATAAGATGCCATCCCAATGCAACCATTATACATTGCTTCCACTTAAAAAATGGACCACCACACAGCAATGCCAACTTTAAAGAGTTCCTATTCGTTGAAAATGGGGCCTCTAGTGGACAGTCAGTGTACACCCTGTCCAAATAGGGACCGTCACTCTAGTCAGGGTAAGGGAGATACACAGCTTAGAGAAATCCTGCTCACCCCCTTGGTAGCTTGGCACAAGCAGTCAGGCTTATCTCAGAGTCAATGTGTAAAGTATTTGCACAAACACACACAGTAACACATTGAAAACACCAGAAAATGACACCACACTAGTTTAGAAAAATTGCCAATATTTATCTGAAATCAAACAAGACCAAAACAACAAACATCCAACATACACAAGCAAAGATGTGATTTTTTGTTTCATAGCAAAAGGAGTCTTAATCCATAGAAATTAATGGAGGTGTTGTTTTATGACAAAGTACCTGGTATGCGTAAAAAATAAAGCTGCACAGGTGAGCATGCATTGGAAAAGCAAGCGATGCGTTGATTCCTTACTTGCAAGTGAGGCCCTGCATCGATTCTTTCTCTGCTGGGTAAGCAATGCCTCCATTTCCGGAGAAGCAGCTTCAGGTCTGTTCGGGGATGTTGAAGATTTTGACACCCAGGGATGATGCATGAAAAATCCAGACGTACAGCAGCGATGAATCAGCGCTGAACTTGCGATGTGCCAATTTCACCTGTGCTGCTTCAATTTTTCAACCGCGGTGCATGCACTGCGTCGATTTTTCTGCCCCTTGGCTCCAGTGCGTGGATTTTCACCTTTGGTTTACCAGCTTCTCCCTTTCAAGGACCCAGGAACTATATGTGGCACCACTTGGCAGGGCCAGGGGTTTCAGCAAGAGAGCCCAGGTGCTTGCAGATGAAGTCTTTTATGGCCCTGAGACTTTAGAACAGGGGGCAAGCTCAGCCCAAGCCCTTGGAGAAACTCCACAAGCAGGATTTCAGAAAGCAAAGTCCAGTCCTTTCCCTCCTAGGGCAAAAGCAGCAGCAGGCCAGCACAGCAATGCAACAGGCAGAGTGGCAGGTCCTCGTCAAGCATGAAGCTCTTCTCCTTGGCAAAGGTTCCTCTTGATCCAGAAGTGATCTAAAGTTGTGGGGTCACAAGTCCTATACTTATATTCATTTCTGCCTTTGAAGTAGGCAAACCTCACAGGAAAGTCTCCGTAGTGTCTCATCCCAGCCCTGCCCCAGACACACTCAAAGGGGATGGAGTCAGTATTGTGTGAGGGCGTGCGCAGCCCTTTCAAATGCAGGTGACAGCTCCTCCCTTCCACTATCGCTCACGAAGACTCATCAGAATATGCAGGACACAACTCAGTTCCCTTTGTGTCACAGTCTAGAGTGAATTCACAAACAGCCTAACTGTCGGTCTGACCCAGATGTGTATTCAGCAGTCAGGCAGAGGCACAGAATGGTTAAGCAAAAAAATGGCCACATTCTGGGATGATCTACATAGCCAAAAATAGAGTAGATATGTTTTTACTTTTGGATTTATCAGCTGCATTTGACACTATCCACCGCTGCACGCTAAGCAGCCAGTTCACTACTATCCACCGCCAGTCCAGAATCGACCGCTGGGCCGACGGTAGCCACTTTTGACCCGGCAGTGGAGGCCAGACCGCTGGTGGGATAATTATCCCATTTCCACCAGGGATTTCCTGGTGGGATACCCCGCCAGGTAATCCCTGGCAGAAAGCATACAGATGACAGGAATTCTCATTCCTGTCACCAGTGTGTGACACGCCAGGTCCCCCGCTGCAACCCCCACCCACCCCCCCAAGCCCATAGACCCACTCCGAAGCCTGAAAATCGACCCCCAATCCTTCCTGCCTCCAATCTCCCTGTTGGCCCTCCACAACACCACCCTCATCAACCCCTCCACCTCCGTTCAGGTCCTCCCGACCCCCACATACACATGCACGCATATACTGACATACACATACACGCAGACACACATCCCCCTTCACAAACACACACGCACACCCCCATGCACCCACGCACGCACTCACTCAACACACACCCCCACTCCCCCCCACCCACCTTCCTTCTCGGCCAGCATTTACCTGTTCCATGGCGCTGCTCTGGGAAGGAAGGGGCTCCTAGGATGCGTCTCCATACACCGCCATGCCTATGACTGCATCATTATAGGCGTGGCGGTGTCTGGACTGTCATGGCGGTGAGGGTGGAGCAGCTTCCACCCCGTCACTGACCGCCAACATGGCCATCAATGGCGGTGAGGCTCCAGGTGTCATTATCTGGCGGGATGCCTACCGCCGCCACTGGCGGTCTTACGTCGACCATCAGCATGGTTGGCAGCGGGCTATCCCGCCAAGATCAAAATGACTGCCTATGTCTCATCTTCTCCTGCCTTGCATACCAACAAAAAGTGCAAGCCAGCCTCATGCTTGTAATCTCCAAGCTTAACTATGCCAACAGCCTATACCATGGCGCACACGCATCCATTATTCACCAAAAACAACTCACTGAAAATTCTACTGAAAGGCTTCTTCTTCACCTTCACTCAAGAGAACGTATGACTCCAGTTCTACAATCTCTCCACTGGCTATGTATCGCTAGTAGGGCAATGTTCAAGGCACTCAGCATTGTTCACAGAGCCTCCTAAGGAAAAGGGCAGCTATACCTATAGGTTAAATTCAAGCAATACAAACCAAACAAAACGTTGTGCTCCAGGCTTGACCCACTTACCACCTTACCATAAAAAAATCAGTCGGAGGCACTGCTTTCTCAGTACAAACTGCTAAGCTTTTTTTACTAGATAACTGCACCGCCTACATCCTGGCAACAGAGCACAGAAAACAGCTGCACCCTCAAGCACAATCCTCAGCTTACACTGACAAACGGTAAACAACCGAACCAAAAAACTGCTTTCACATTGCAGGAAATCAAGAAAGGGCTGACCTGTGGCCTGTCCTGGAATTATATAGGAATGTACTTTGTTATATTAGAGTTATGGCTCACAATAACACTAAAACCATAACATGCAGAGTTGTGCAACAAATTGTAACCCATACTTATTAAATGTACATAAGACATATCTGCTATGGGGGATGTCCATCACCAGCACTGCACAGCTGAACATTATCACATGAACAGGCATGGAATAACTGAAGAGATCTGTCACATAATACTGGACAATTTGGAGGACTGTAATACTGTCCATTTACTGCAGGTCCAAAATATCTATACAATTTGACCACTGCTTTACATCTCACATAGACACTGAGATATGGGATGATAATAAAAATGTCCATCCCAACAGATCCCTCCAATTCTCTCTCCCTCTAACCATGTCATCTCAGGACTAAAATTATACACAAAATCTCAGATTAGATAACCAGAGCAGTAACCAGATAAGCACACTATATCATATGAAATGCCATAAAGGGACCAGTAGAGCTGTTCAAAGCTGCCAATGTACTGAAAAACATAAAACTGAGCGCCTGTCTCTTAAACTTCATTATCTAATACACTGCTACAAGCCATAGCACAATAAACACACCTCAATAGTCATCATGCACAACATGGAAACATATCCCAAATAGGATAAAAACAAAAATAACATCCTCACAACCAACTCCCACATGGTGCAGCTTTCTACTCATGTAGACAAGTACTTCAGCACCCCACATAGGGGTTAGTAAGCACCATATAAAGGATGCAATACAATACAATAATCTGATTAGGCTAAATAAGTGAATGGCATTTACAGGAGGGTGATTAACCTATGTGAATGGTTCTGTTGGTGCCCTTAGTTGGCAACTCACAGCATAGCTGGGCAAGATAACTTGATTTCTCCGAGCAATGGGAGGGCGGGCTTAAGTGTCAATACACGTATTAACCTGATGGATGGATGGAGTACGCTTGAAGACTGCCTACATTGGGATATCCTGAGAGGAGGGAAGGATTGAAGCAATGGATTATCTATTGATAGGAAGACACTAAGGGAGTTGGTTCTTAGGACCTCCATGTGTTTTTCCCTTGTGCTCCCCCATCGAGGACAGGGAAAAATGGGTAGCCTACGAGTAAAATGCTGCACAGTATGCCGATCCTGAAATGTTCGTGAGTATGTTAAAGGACAGTCTTGCTCACCTAACAACACAGAGCACAGAATGTTCTGGAACTGATGGCAATATGTTGCCTTGGTTCTGGAAAAAAGACTTTAGGTACACAGGTATGCTGGTTCATAGGTGTGTGTGGTCATAAGTCATGTAGATAGGCCTGCAGACCAGGCAGTCTTCTACCAAGACCTGCAAGCCTCGTGCTAGCCCCAAGTTGTGGCACTAAGCCAGATTTAGACCTAGATGCAATCCTGAATGAGAAACACAGACACCCCAGTCAAGCAGTTACCTTCTTAATGGGGGAGATAGCAAGATACTTTTCTCAGTGTATACTCAGGGTCTCCTACTTTGTTTCATCTACAATTACGTCCTTCACTGTTCTAAGGCCATGGAAGAGCTCTAGTCTAGCAAAACCACTGTGACAAGGAGATATTGTAGTGATGTCAGGTGGTGTTCTGCTCCCATTAACGTGCATTGTATACATGTACAGAAACAAGCAGGGCTAGTAACACTGAGTGAATACTCAATAATTGCGTGCTGTAGTCTGCTTGAGACTAGTTACAGAAAGCGTGGTTCGGACTCATCTCCCATAAAAAGAATCCCCTTTAAATTTCCCACAATGAAGGAGTATGGGACATCATATTGTGTTTATAATCATTTGGGAGAACAAATAATGCAGTTCTAGAACTTATAAAAAAAAAACATGAATAGATACCAAACAAGGGTGAGTTCTTTTGAACAAGGTTCGTGGATCACCGCACATTATTCAACATCAGGTTTGAGAAGCCTGGTAGTGTTATAGCATCAAATAATACGACAGCTTTAGTGACACCTACATGCACAGGGCAAAGAACCATGATCTTTTTTAAACTCACTCAGGGCTACTGGGAAGGTAAAAAGGGGATACATAACCTTTGGAAAATGGCAGATCGAAGCAATTTTACAGCTATCCTTCTCACCTACCAACAGGCCCTCAACATAAAAGTGTAGTGGTAAAGAACTGCATCACAGTTTCTTAGATGGGACATGGACCTCAAAGCACTATTTTCACATGCGTTCGACTCCTGATGCACTAGCACACACAATTAGATGCGTTGACTGAACTACATATTGTTAGCATAAATTAATATTGACACTATCAAGAAGAGGGAAAATCTGAAGCATGCAGATATTGGCCTTATTTTAAACACAGTGCACATTTATGAAAACATGTTCAACCTATCAAAATTAATCATTTCTTAACTCTCCTGCGAACGAAGCATAAAGTGGTAAAATACACCATTTCAATTATAGCAAGCACAAATTGGAATGCAACAGAAAATAAATATTAATGAAGAAAATAAATCTGCATTTCTATTACCGAAGACAAATACATACCGTTGCGGTTACAAATTATTTTATCTAAATGGGAATAAATCAGGCCACACAGTCGCACCAGCTAATCAGAATTGATGCAGTTAATTAGCACCATCCTACTTTCCCATAGTAGTGATTTGCCTGCCGCTAACAAAAAAGTAACAATTTAGTTTCTGATTGTGGACATAGCAACCTACTGCTTCTTACAAACAACACCGTCAAACAACTCTAAATAAAATGTAAAGTAAAAGAAAGACAAATTGCTTAATGGTTTCCTAAACGGCACGGTCTGAAATCCTTAAAAGGAGAGGCAATTCACTAATCTCCCGATATGACATATGATTGCAATTGGTAATATGGATTTCGGAAAAATAAAAGCAATGTCAATATTCCGCAAATAATACTACTAGTTTTACATGTAGCGATTAGTACCGCATTTTCGCCATATCAAAGCACTGTTTTATTACTACCCAATGTAATAGTTCTCAAATGACTTATCTAACAAGCATTTACAATGCATCAGGTCTCGCGTTTGCTCATGTTAGAGCTGATCGCCTTGTAAACTCCTAACCCGACTTTTCACCTATCGGGCAAAAGTGCATTTATGCACACAACCCGAAAAAGTGAAATCAAGTACGTAAAGCGCTCGACTTCTGCCAAGCGAGATCGGGCTCGTAAATTAGAGAAAAAAAAGTCCACGAGACCGATGGAAAACAGCGAGCCTCGCATGTTTTCTGTACTTGGCCGCTGCGCTCGAGGAGGGCTAGCCACCGGAAAAGGCATGCCATATGCGTGCCTTCGACTAATGAAAGCTAGCAGATTTTATCAGGGAAGCCCACCAACCAATAAAAAACACTGATGTGAAGTTGACAGGGCTTCTAGCCCTTTTATAAATACAAAAGAGTCTCCCTGCGAACGCATGCGCGAGTGCATGCAACGCAGGCTCGACCCTAAAAAGGAGGGAAGTCTGAGCTGACTGCAAAGATTCGGACACTTGCGTTGC